>NC_045550.1:55360913-55660913 GCF_009769535.1 Thamnophis elegans
GTTTGAGAGGGTGTTATCTTGAAACAAAGCCAATTATATACAATATACAAACTAAAGGAAGCGTGGGTTTCTTTATTATTTAAATGCCACATCAAGGAAAACTTCCTAGAGAGAGATGATCTCCAGTTCTTTCCTTGGTATGACAGGACAAGTCTTTCTCCTGCAATTTAACCCTGTCTTGGCAGTTAACACTACACCCCTATGTTGAATGAGCAACAATTCCCCCTCCACTGATTGCCCCTTACTCCAAAGTAAGAAAGTAAAGGGTTGCCATTTCAGACTACTTAAACATAAGCTGCAAGAATATCCCTGCTCACCTTTATGTTTAATTTTCTTTCCTTGGGAGAAAATTAGCTGATTTGGGGGCATGTGCTTTTGTGAGTAGTGTGTCAGGGTTCCAACTAACACCCCCAATGAAAGAAGACTCCGAGGCTCGAGTTTCCTCAAAGTTCCACTTTATTAGAGATGTCATATTGGCACATCTGGAAAAACCCGAATCTGAAAGTTTCCAGGTTTTCCCCACCCAAAAGAAAGTTCAAGTCTCTCCCCAGCACCCACAAGTCCATCACATGGTCCAATCAGGCACCATCCAAAAGTGGAAATGTCTCACAGTCACCTCCAGTTTTGGATGATGCCTGATTGGACCAGGTGTAGAAAGGCTGATGAGAAATTATGCCTAATCCTACTTCCCAGTCACACCAGCAAGTCAAGCGGGATCCCTCATTCTCCTCCATAGTTATTCTAAACCGCCTTACCTCCTATTCAACTGGAGTCCATCATGCTTTCTTAAACTATTTTTTTACTTTGAATAACAAGAAACCTTAGCAAAGGAAAGGAAGGGAGGTGCTTACTACCGATCTCAGCAATTTTCCATTGGAGAAAACATAGTCTGGCTGAAAGAGGCAAATACTTTGCCGTGCGTTGCAAAGTAGCACAAGTAGTGCCACACATGAATTCAGGAGATGGGAACTATCATAGTGGCATCTGGTGAGGTTTAGCTCAAAGCCATCTAACCGTTAAAACGCTTCTTCTGCACTTTGTTATTATTTGATGTGCAATAACTGGTTTTCCAGATTTGCTTCCCTTCCGGTAACAGCAGATTAAACGGTGGAGGCCAGGTTTTTCCTGAGGTGTAGAGAGGCAAAAGTGATAAAGAGAAACCTTCACCGGCTATCTCTGGCCAGGGTCAAACCTAGATGGAAGATAGATTATTCCCGAAGACAAGCACTGCTTTCTCAACAATCCATTGAAGTCTGCCTGTTTAAGTTTGTTGACAGCGCAAGGATAGGCTGTGAGAGTGGAAACTTTTGAGATGAAATCTCTGCAGCCAGATGTGAGTTCTGGTAAAGGGCAAACTATGATAAAAGAAAGAGCAGACAGTTGAAAGTAACAAGGATATGCGTCTGCACCCTGAGGCTGTAGTCCTTGGCATAAGAATAGGGGCGTTGAAAGTCTGCCTCTATTTTCCCTCTATGGAAATGTTAAAGGAAAGGTAATGGTGTCATGAGAGTTGTAGCCCAAGGCAAGGAAGGACACCTCACTGTTCCTATTAACAGCAGCAGACCTGTTGTTAAAAATCAGATGGGTTCTACTCAGCCTACTGGTTTCTAGGCCTTTGGAGTCAGTAAGTTTTTACTAGCTGCTCCAGGGGAGTTAATTTCACTGCTTTCCTCTCCACCTCCATATGGTTGCACATTTTTTTAGACAGGCTCAAAATCCACCCTTTTTGTCTGCCCACTTGTTAAATTACACATGCTGAAATATCACCGATTTAGAGATGGTTCAGCAGGTTCTGACCATTACTGGAGAACCGGTACTGGATATTTTGAGTAGTTCGGAGAACTGGTAAACACCACCTCTGACTGGCCCCGCCCCCCATCTCTTCTCTGCCTCCCAAATCCCAGCTGAATGCGGATTTTGCAGTATCCTTCCCCTGGAGTGGAGAAGGAATGGAGATTTTACCGTATCCTTCCCCTGGAGTGGGGAAGGAATGGGGATTTTGCAGTATCCTTCCCCTGGAGTGGAGAAGGAATGGAGATTTTACTGTATCCTTCCTCTGGAGTGGGGAGGGAATGGGGATTTTGCAGTATCCTTCCCCTGGAGTAGAGAAGGAATGGAGATTTTACTGTATCCTTCCCCTGGAGTGGAGAAGGAATGGGGATTTTGCAGTATCCTTCCCCTGGAGTGGAGAAGGAATGGGGATTTTGCAGTATCCTTCCCCTGGAGTGGAGAAGGAATGGAGATTTTACCGTATCCTTCCCCTGGAATGGGGAGGGAATGGAGATTTTACCGTATCCTTCCCCTGGAGTGGAGAAGGAATGGGGATTTTGCAGTATCCTTCCCCTGGAGTGGGGAGGGAATGGAGATTTTACAGTATTCTTCCCCTGCCATGCCACCAAGCCACGTGCACCAAGCCACGCCATGCCACACCCACCAAGCCCCTCCCACAGAACTGGTAGTAAAAAATTTTTGAATCCCACCACTGCACTGATTCCTAAAAGAAAACTCAGGCAATTACTACTCATTTTACTTTCCAGGATCTGGTTTGTGCATTACCCGGATTCCTAATTATGAAGAAAAAAAGGGGTTTCCACCCCCTCCCCTTGCCTGTTTTTCTCTCTCCATTCTTCCTTAAACTGTAAAGGGGCAAGAGCTCAGGTGACTATTTAAAATAGAATTGGATAGGAAATAGCAGAAGTTCAAGGGCAGGAAGGAACCCATAAAAATGGCAAACTGCTCCTTAGATCTTTCCCAGGAACCCCCTCTTGGTTAGGAAAAAGAAATTGGAATGTTTTCTAAACCTACATTTTAGTTATTAAAAAAAATATCCACAGCTCCTTTGGGGAGAATTTTTCGGGACTTCATGGTAGCCCTACAGTCAGGTGAACATGAATTAAAGCTTGAAGGCTTTTTCATGAATCAATAAAGGCCTTGCTTTTAAAAAAAATCCAAGTGGGGGAAAAATGGCAGGAGTTCATGTAAAGAATGGGCATTTTTCCCACTCTCCCCAAGGTTAATAGGTAATACTGAGAGAGAGCATTCTATACTTCAGGAGTTTGAAGTTTGAAGTTTAATAACATTTGTATGCAGCCCAATCCCGTAGGACTCAGGGCGGCTTACAATACAACATAAATCAAAAAGAGAAGAAGAGAAAAAAAGATAGATTTAAAAAAACATAGATTTAAAACACACCATGCACTCCATTCTAAGTGGGGCTGGACCGTATTTAGGGTCAACAGCCCCAGGCCTGCCGGAACAGCCAGGTTTTAGTGGCTTTACGGCAGAAGGCCGAGAGAGTGGGAAGGGTCCGGATCTCTGAGGGTAGATCATTCCACAGGGCCGGGGCAGCTACAGAGAAAGACCTCCTCCGAGTAGTCGCCAACTAGCATTGCCCGGTCGACGGTACCCAAAGGAGGCCCAGCCTGTGAGATCTTATAGGTCGTTGGGAGGTATGTCAACAGGAGGGAGAAGTATGGAAACGGGTGTATGTCCTTTTAAGTTGGACATTTCTGGACCTTGTGATGAACGTTTCATGGGTGGAAATTCAACATATAGAGGTATGGTTAGTGCCAAGCAGACATTTGATGCTATCGAATGAAACTTGTGTGGATTTGTGCTTTGTACAATCCCGATGGGGAGAGAAAGATTTTGATGCAAGTAACAGTAGATGCTCAGAACTTGAGGCATTGCTACTACAGTCATAAGTATCTCATTAGATGTTTGTAAAGCAGTAGTGCACAGTCCAAATTGCACTAAAGTGTTAAATCAACTTGTGCTGAGTTCCTTTCTGTCAATATTCAGTCTGTTCCTCTTTTTCATTCATAACATTCCGGAAATCCGTAGCCCTTTTTTTTCTTAATGTAATTTTTCACATTCCATTTGAAGATCCCTGGTTGATATTTTTGTACTGAAGGTTTACCTTTATTTCCTTTTTAAAATAAATTCAGAGAGCCGAGAACAAAACACACTCTGTAGGTTTTCTACACTGCTGTTTTTAACCATAAAAGGATCATAAATTTATGTCAGTCCAGGGAAGAAAGAAGTTGAGCTGCTAACTAGTCAACACTTTATAATCTTATACAGAGTATCACATACATGTAATCTTTGATTTATAACTAAAATTAGTAGGAGAGTTTCCATTGCAAAGCAAAGCTGTCGTTAAGTGAATCTGATATATAGAGAAAGAGAAGGAGAGAGGGTAGGAAGGGGAAGAAGAAGAGAGGAGTAGGAGAAAGGTAAGGGAAGAAGGAAAGGTAAGGGAGGGAGAAGGAGAGGAGGAAGGAAGAAAGTAGAGAAGGGAGGGAGGGAGAAAAGAAAGGAAAAGGAGGTTTTACAAAAGGAGGAAGGGATGGTAAATAAAGCAACCCAAACTGTACATTATAACTTATTAAATGAAATAATAAATGTATAAGAATGATAAATGTAAAGAAGAATAACAATTATGTGAATGTATACTTAAAATGATATGTAAGAGAATAAAAAAATTAAAAAAAATTCTTTGGAAAAAAAAAAGATAAGAGGCCATTTAGTCTCTTCTTAAAAACCTCAAGTGATGAAGCACCCACAACTTCTGAAGGCCAGCTGTTCCACTGGTTAATTGTCCTTACTGTTAGGCAGTTTCTCCTTAATCCCAGGTTGCTTCTTTCCTTGATTAGTTTCCATCCATTGTTTCTTGCCTTGCCTTCTGGTGCCTTGGAAAATATATACTAATAACCCCTATATATAGTTATCTCTATACTGGATAACTTGGTGTGCAGTGAAGAAAAATGCCCAGAATTATCCAAACTGGAAATTTTACAGATGTAGTAAAAGTGAAGAGAGGCTCCTCTACAACTGGTTAAGGAAGTCAAGACATTGGCTTTCTCAGTGTTAACACAGGAGTGGGCTGCTACAGGTTCTTCGGGAGAACCTGTAGCTAACATTATGGCCAAATCCCACCTCTGGCTGGCCCTGCCCACTTTGCCCCCCCCCCCAGGAGGCTCCTCGTGGTCAGTTTTGGCTGCGCGGTAAGTGCAGGTCCTGCGCGGAGGCTTGGGGAGGCCTCCCGGAAGGCCTCCAGAGCCTGTGGGAATGTTTTCGCCCTCCCAGAGGCTCAAGGAAAGCCTCTGGAGTCTGGGGAAGACGAACCCCCCCACCCTACCGTGGTGCAGGAGCCCAACTAGGCCACGCCCACCCAGCAACTGGGCAGAGACCCCATAGCTGAAATTTTTGAAGGCCACCCCTGTGTCAGCACCAATGTAGAGATGCTGGATGACTTTTTTTCCACTTGCCAATTAGCAAGAATGCTTTTTGAAGACATGTATTGTTCTGCCTGTGATATGTTTATTTTTGTAATATCTTCTGTTTTGTTTTTCAATTGAATATACTACTACTGTAAATGACACGAACCTGGCTCCTATATCATACAGTGAGATTTGTTTGGTTTTCATAATGTATTGGGAGACCTCAAGCAACTATAGTTTGTGAACCAGAGGCAATGGCTTAGCATGATGTGCAAACCAAGCCAAGAGTGTTTGCTCAACTGTTCATTCAGCAGCCAAAACAAATTTAATATAAAACGTCTTTGTTCGTGAAGCTGGCAAGATGGGTCTACATATATCCCGCACTTAAGAAGCGATTTGTGTTTTTAATTTGCTTAATTCACGGGAGCAGTTAAAGCAACAGTGCCCTTTATCGAAAAGTGGGAGTGATTATGAACAGATCCATGCATGCCTGTATGTATGCACATTTATTGTTAGAGAAAAGTGAAATGTGCATCAGGATACAGGACAAATGGACTAGGTTTGCACAGCATGATCAAATGTTACTAGAAATTTGTGCTTGTGAAAAGTTGCGTGACCCGACAAAAGGGCGAACGACAAAACGGCGCCCGACTAAACCGCATTGCTAAAACCACGATGTCATCAACGCAGCGACAACAGCGCAGCGACAACAGCGCGGAGACAGAAGGGCGCTTTACAACAGCGCGGAGACAGAAAGCCGATTTAACTTAAGGTAAGGGTTAGGTTTAGGGTTAGGTTTAGGTTAGGTTTAGGGTTAGGTTAGGGTTAGGGGTTAGGGTTAGGGTTAGGTTTAGTTTTACAGCGCGCTTCTGTCGCCGCGCTGTTGTCGGTGCGATTCAGCGCTCATTCGTCGGAGCGCTTTAGAACACGCGGTTTTGTCACCGCGGTTTAGTCGGGGGCGGTTTTGTCGTTCGCCCTTTTGTCGGTTAACCAAAAGTTGACCATGGGCTTAGCATTGGTGTGAACTGAGCCATGACATTGTGGGAAGAAATATCCATCTGGTTCAGTTCCACGCCGGAAGAAAGGCACTGAAGACAAAATGGAGGCTGGCGGCTGATTGGAAAGGTGGTTTAATGATGGAGCAGAACCACATGGAGTTGAGAGTGTGTACCTTCTTTTGGACGTTGCACTTGAGCTTCCTGTTCCTGTGCAAGAACATGTATTATATTGGCTGTTGTAGGGGTTATGTAGGGGTCATAGCTGGCTATATAGGTTAGACAACTTATCCCAGGTTTGGTTGAAATTTAGACTGCTGAGATGTGCAGCGAAGAGTCGCGTGTTCTTAAAGGGCATTGGGCAATTCCTATTATGGTTTTTTCCCTGTGTTGGATCTTGGGTGAGGGTATTTGCTTATGAATAGAGCTATCTGTTTCTTTATCTCTTAAGGGCTGACATCTGCTGTGGGCTATTAAGAAAATCTAGGGGTTGCTTTCCCTGTCTTAAAAACACGTTTTGCCATTTCTCATCCAGGGCAATATACTATTGTGTCTTTTTAATATGTTATTCTTCTAGGACATAGGTGGATGCTAACTTTCTACAATATGAAGACATGGAGTGGTTTATTGATAATGTCTGTTGTGTCATGTGAATGGCGCATTTGTTACTTTGTGTGCCTGTCTTCAGCGTTTAGAATGTTGTGGAACGAAGCTGGAAAAAGATCGGCAGTTCGCACAACTTAGGAAAGAATGCTAAAAATGCTGCAGATGGGACTACCTACTTCATTTAGGGCTGATCTTGAAAGAATGCACAATATTTTTTTCCCCTGGCCTAAGACTGATTTATGTAGCACGAACTGTTATTTCAAGAGATTTTTCATTTCACTTTCTGCAGAGGGAGTCAGTTTCTGAATGATAATTGTAATAATCAACTACGAAGATCCACAGCCAGGCTCTGCTATGTAGTCTTTGCTTAATTAATTTTGGAAAGCTTTGTACATGAGTCACTCCCTACAGGTAGTCCTCGACTTACAACAGTTCATTTAATGACCATTGAAAATTTACAAGGGCACTGAAAAAAATGACTTATGGCCATTTTTCACACTCTCGACCATTGCAACCTCCCCACAGTTGCGTGATCAAATTTCAGATGTTTGTCAAACTGACTCGTATTTATGACGGTTGCCGTGCCTTGGGATCATGGGAACCTGCTTCTGCGACCTTCTGACAAGCAAAGTCAATGGGGAAGTCAGATTCACTTAACAACCATATTATTAACTTATTATTAACTTAACAACTGCAATGATTCATTAAACAACAACTGTGGCAAGAAAGGTTGTAAAATGGGGCAAAACTCACTTAACAAAGTGGCTCTATGGTTCTATTGTGGCCATAAGTTGAGGATTGTCTGGTAAATGGACCTAAAGCCTTCCCCAGAAGTGACCACAGAGCAGGTGGGGAAAAATCAGGATGGGGGCCTTGACAGCACACATTTCCATCTTTTTTTAATAAGATAGCCCTCAATGTATAACCTTCTTTCATTTGGTGACTGGTCAAAGTTATGACGACACTGAAAAAAGTGATTTCTAACCTTTTTCACATTTACAATCATTTGCAGTATCCCCACAGTCACATGATCCAAATTTGAGCACTTGGTAACTGGCATGTATTTATGATGGTGGCAGTGTGCAGAGGCCATATCATAGATAGATAGATAGATAGATAGATAGATAGATAGATAGATAGATAGATAGATAGATAGATAGGTGGGTGGGTGGGTGGGTGGGTGGGTGGGTGGGTGGGTGGATGGATGGATGGATGTATATAGAGAGATAGATAGGTGGATAGATGATAGATAGACGGATAAATAGATAGATCTAGAGATTATAGCTAGATAGAGATATATAGAATCTATATATATTATAGATAAATAGATCTATCTATCTATCTATCGATCTAGAGATTATAGGTATAGATAGATGATAGATAGATAGATAGATAGATAGATAGATAGATAGATAGATAGATAGATAGATAGATAGATATGGCTGGATGGATAGATAGATAGATAGATAGGGATGGATAGATAGATAGATCTAGAGATTATAGCTATAGATAGATAGATAAAAAGATACATACATAGATAGATAAAAAGATAGAGAATATAGCTAGATAGATATGATAGAGATAGATAGATATAGATGATAGACAGAATAACTTTATTGTCACTTTGAAAGTACACCAATCACCATACATTAAAATGAATTTTTGTTGCGAACAGCTCTCAAAGGTTCAGCACCTCCAATAGAGACTATATAAACATGACTAAGTAAATAAAAAGGTGTACATATACCCACATATATTATATGACACAGAAAAACAACACAGTTTAGTTAGGATGTATACATGTACATGGTGAGAAAAATCGAAGCTGTTACAGAATTTGGTAAACCTGCTATAAATACTTCGAAATCTCTTTCCATGACCTCCTGTCAATGAAGAAGCCAGATTCACTGAACAAACATGTTACTAACTCAACAACTAACTCAACAACTGCAGCTATTCACTTAAGAACGGTGGCAAGAAACATCCTAAAATGAAAGGTGATCAAAGGCTGTAAAATGGAGCAAAACTAACCTAAGAACTATCTTGCTTAGCAACAGAAATTTTGGGCTCAATTGTGGTCGTAGGTCAAGGACTACCAGGATGCATTATGCATACAACACACACACTTATCTACTGTATTTTTTGGACTATAAGATGCACCAGTGTATAAGACGCACCAAGAGATAAGTAGGAAAACGTTTTTGTTCTCCCTGGCCCCCAGGAGCACTCTGCAGGCTTCAACAGGGCTGGGGGGGGGAGGCAAAAATGCCCCTGTTTTTGCGAAAAATGGGTGGAAAACAGGCTGTTTCTGCCAAAAATGGGGGCATTTTTGCCTCCCCCCCAGCCCTGCTGAAGCCTGCAGAGTGCTCCTGGGGGCTGGGGGAAGGCAAAAACCTCAAAATGGCTGTATTCGGTGTATAAGATGCATCAACATTTCCACGCTCTTAGGGGGGAAAGGTGCATCTTATACTCTGAAAAATAGGTATATAAAAAATTGGGAGGTTTATCGCATTGTGTTGGCCATCATCTTGACTTTTTTTTATTTCCCCTTGCCTTCCCGATAAGGCAGTGTTTTTGAAAAGGAGAGGAACGAAACAAACTGGTGAACCTGATTTCCAACTTTTGTTGAAATTGGCCCTCGGAGATTGTCTACTGACAGTCAAATGTTTTTCTCTCTGTCTCTCTGTCTCTCTCGCCCCCCTCTCCTCTCCTCTCTTTGGGTTTTCACTTCTTCCTTCCCAGAATGATCTCAGCAACTTCATAGAGTCTGTTAAATTGCTTGGCAGCGGCAGACAGGAAGCAAATCTGTTTATTTTAGTTATGCAACCCCTCTAGACAAAAGAGAAAGCCACGTGGGTGATAGAAGCAAAGGGAACATCTGTGATACTTGAACCCTGCAGTAATAGGGTTCAGAAGAATAACCCAAAGAGGTGTGAAGTCACTGAATATCACAAGAACGGCTGCTTTGCAGCTGTGCATCCAGCTTCAAGCCACCCCTAAACCTTTGCTATTACCTGATTTGTGATGTCATCTTTTTTTTTACGCAGTTAATTAAGAAGGGACTTCACCTGGGCCTGAGGCAGCTGGCTTGAAAACCAAGTTGGTCCATTCTTGTCTCGGTGCTTTTCCCTGGCTAGGTTGAGATCAGTGGATGAAAATTTTTAGAGTAATTTTCCACAAACCCCCTTTTAACATCAGCAAAGTTTGTGGGTGCCAGAGAAATTATTTCCAGAGTGTGTATGTGAATTCAAGACCAGGACTTAAGCAGCTTTCTCTTGGATATAGTTAGAGTCCAACTGGTATGTATTAAAAAGTTTGTGTGTGTGTATGTGTGGAGGGGGGAGTGTTTAAATTCTTTGGCTATGTTTACTCACAACAGCAAGCCAGAATTGTAGGAAATTCAGACCCGCCAATTAATGCATAAAACCTGTTTGCTTCTACTTGGCTTTTCTCGCCAATGGGAACTGCTAAACTAACTATGGATTTAAAAAGCTCAGGGCTTTTTGTCTGAACTGAAAAGGAAACCCCGGTGTGTTTTTACTCTCCTGTCTGGAATTCCAGTGGAAAACCTGATGTCTGGGCCTTAAGAGACTAGTTTTTAGAGAGCGCAATCTTGTGGAAAAAATAATAATGTTAATGTGTTTAAAAATGGTTAGACTAGCAACTAAGAATTGAGAGAACTCGTAACCAAAGACAGACTTCCCCCCATTATGTTGCCTTTCAAAATGGCTGGACTTGAACTTCCAGAGAATCCTTCTGCATGGATTACTGAGGGGTCAGGGGTGCATACGCTCTGGAGGGCCCCCAAATTGAGAAAGACTCTTGATGTATTTGCCACATAGTTTGCTAGATTGTGCTCCTACTGTTCTTTCTCCCACTGGGAGCTGTTGATGAAAACCAAAGTTTCTGATTCAGAACTAAGCTAGATTTTTTTCTCTGCTTCAGCCAACTACCAACCACTCTTCCCAGTTTCCAAATGGCTTCTTCTCCTCCACAGCCAACTGTTCTCTTCTGAACTTTCCTCCTTTTCTCCCATCTGGATAATGAGCTGGATGACTGATAATCTCCATAGACCTATCTGGGGAAACATTTCATTTCCTGGGAACCTCGCCTGCTATTCAGATCTACAAGATGGGCAGCTTACCATTTCTTAATTTTTAAAACTGCTTTTCCATCCGAATTAAGATTGGTAAGGGCTCCTCTCAGCTTCTAACCATAACACTGCAAGTCTTTAAGAAGATGTTGGATAGCCATCTGACTGAAACGGTATAGGGCTTCCTGCCTAGGCAGGGGGTTGGACTAGAAGACCTCCAAGGTCCCTTCCAACTCTGCTATTGTATTGTATTTTATAGCTCTCAACACACATCTCTTGCATTTTGCTTTCAAAATTGTGAATAATCCCTTTAAGCTGTTTTAATATCTTAATATGATAATGTAACTATATAAATTACTGTTTATTCTACAGTGTGTTGGCAACACTTATGTAAAGCCGGTGTATTATAAGGATATTATTTATTATAAATATTATAAGGAACGATAGAGTGGATGTGCGCTGGTGCTGGCTTTGAAGTGGGAGAACTCTGAAGAAAGATTCTGTGTTCTAAGTTGTTTGTCTGGCTGTGAACTAACCTTATGGCATTTAAAGTTTGTTACTGTCTCACAGAAGGGACTAGGAACAATTGATAACAAATTCTGGAGAACTGAAAGGGAATTTTATATCAAAGATCTGCCTGTGGTAGATTCTGGTCCCTCTGGTTTTTCCTTCCTTTCTTGAAACATCTATGTATAAAACAGACAGAATGGAAATAATACCTCAATGGGAATAGTGAATACTTTCAAGATTTCTTGGCCAGTTATTCAAGTTCTGCTTTATTATATTGTAATAAAATAGCCTTGGAAGTAACACTCACAGGATATGTTTGGCCTACAATTTTCATAATTCCTGCCCTGTTTCCCTGAAAATAAGACCTCCTCGGATAATAAGCCCAATTGGGCTTTGAGCACATGCACTAAAATAAGCCCTCCCCGAAAATATTACAACACAGCAGCAGCCATGAGGTGACCACCTGCACCTCAAAAATAATAAGACCTCCCTGAAAATAAGGCCAAGTGCTTATTTGGGGGGTCGAAAGAAAATAAGACCCCATCATATTTTCAGGAAAACATGGTAGTGAATATCAGAACAATGGTGGAGTGCTCGTAGCCAGTGGTGTATTAACCATTAAAAGACTAAGCAGATTTAGTGTTTAGGGCACCAGTGAGCCTTAATCCGCAACTGCTCGTAGCAACTGCCACTTGGTTTCAAGAAGATGGGTACAACTGGGTGATGGGAGACTTCCCCTTCCTTATAAGCATTTGGCATATTAAAATGAGACAGGGCTTTGATCACCCAGTTGTGCCCTCCAGCTTAAAAAGCCGATGACTGCAGATGCCCCTCAAGTGTGAACATGGTACAACAGGAACTAAGTATCCTATTATTTTTAGCTATTGGAAAGAGACCTTCCCTTAGAGTTGCCATCTTTTCCCCTAAGTCAGTGGTTCCCAAACTTGGCAACTTTAAGACTTGTGGACTTCAACTCCCAGAATTCTCCAGCCAGCTCTGCTGGAGAATTCTGGGAGTTGAAGTCCACAAGTCTTAAAGTTGCCAAGTTTGGGAACCACTGCCCTAAGTCAACTGAACAACTTATAAATTAGGGGTTAGAGTTGCAAAGAAGAGGCAACATAGCAATGTGGCCAGGCGTGAGCTTCAAAAATTTCAGCAATGGGTTCTCTGCCCGGTTGCTGGGTGGGCGTAGCCATGGTGGGCGTGGCCTAATTGACCTCTTGCACCATGGTGGGGAGGCTGTTTTCACCTTCCCCAAGCTCCTGAGGCTTTCCTCAAGCCTCTGGGAAGGGAAAAAACTGCCTTCCCTGCGCTCTGGAGGTCCTCTGGAGGCCAGAAAATGGGCCCATTTCTGGCCCTCCGGAAGGCCCATTCCCCCCTCCCTGAGCCTCTGTGGAGGCCCTGCACTTACCTCACATCCAAAATGGGCTACATGGAGATTCCTAGGAGGGGTGGGGTGGGGCGGGCGGGCCAGCCAGGGGTGGGATTTAGAGGTTCCCCGAACTGGCCATAATGTTAGCTACAGGTTCTCCCGAACCTGGGTGAAGCTGTAGCAGCCCATCCCTGAATGTGGCTGAATAAACTCATACATTATAAATATAAGAGCCGTGATGGCGCAGTAGTTTGAATGCAGTATTTCAGGTGAATTCAGCTCACTGCCAGGAGTTCAATTCTCACCGGCTCAAGGTTGACTCAGCCTTCCATCTTTCCAAGGTGGGTAAAATGAGGACCCAGATTATTGGGGACAATATGCTGACTCTGTAAACCTCTTAGAGCGGGATGTAAAGCACTATGAAATGTTAAGTCTTATAGCTAGTGCTATATTCAGAAGACCCCATCCTCAGGAATCCTGGATTCCAGAATGGATTCTTTTCCATCAAATTAAAGAAAGATACAGATTGGAAAATCTGGAACCTAGATCTGAAAGAACACCACATGAAATCCACCTTGGTTTTGTCACAAAACAATGTCTTCTCTGTGCCCACTCAGGTTGACTTGGGCCATGCGGCTACTAATTTCAGATGGGTGGGCTATGGGTCATATAATGTAAAATTGGTGCAGTCATCCTAGGTGATTCAATTAGCTTGTTATAGAATGTGGCTTGAACTTGGCCTGTTATTTCTGTCAAAAAAATAATAATAATCTGTTTTGACCAGAAATTGTTGATTCCACCGCAAACCTCTTCAGCTTGCCTATTGATGTAACAACATTTCTCACATCTTTGCTAATTGCAATAACGAATGCAACTTTTGGTTGAGTTGAGAAAGAATCTCCTGCTGCTTTTCTTTGAATGGAATTAGTGAGGTGCGGAAGGAACCAAGTCATATGAAACATCACAAGTTCTCGTTCTCTCTCTCTCTCTTGTTCACACTCTCTCTCTCTCTCTCTCTCTCTGTGTGTGTGTGTGTGTGTGTGAAAGAGAGAGAGAGAGAGAGAGAGAGAGAGAGAGAGAGAGAACAAGAGAGAGAGGTGTAATCCTAAAAGAACAGGACTATTAAAATAGCATATTTAATTTTTATGTTCTCATTTGGAAACTGCATTTTATTATACTTCTAAAGTAGTTTGCTTCATTAAAAAAAATCAGAACCACATCCTCAAAGTTCTTCCTTTCTCCTTTGATTTCTTTCCCCAGTTTTGAAATGTCATGCCATCTCTCTGATGAATATAAATGGGGTCATACAATGCAAACAAATCAGTATTTATTGATGCTTTGCAAAGTAGCTGGTAAATAGTGCTAAGGTTCTATAGCAGGGGTGTCAAATTCGATTTCATTGAGGGCTGCATCAGGGTTGTGTTTCACCTCAGGAGGCCAGGAGGCAAGGCCAAGGTGGGCATGCCCAGCTTTTATTGGGAGTGCCTGTGGTGGCGAAAAGGGAGCTTGGGATGGCTGTGCATGGCCCTCCTTAGCTCTGTTTTTGCTGGTAGAGAGCTTCAGGAGGCCATTGTAGCCAAAAACAGAGGTTGGGAAGGCCGCGCATGGCCCTCTCGCTCTGTTTTTGCTGGCAGAGTCACTGTGGGCCAGTCATTCGCTGTTTCCAGGGTGGCCCCGTGGGCAAGATCTAAGCACCCTGTGGGCCAAATGCAGCCCACGGGCCTTGAGTTTGATGCCACTGTTCTACAGGCATTAAATCTACATAGCCTGAAAAAAGTAAATAAATGAATGTAGATGCTTAGGTAGATCAAACCAAGGTTTTATATGGACCAGCATTCTACGATCAGCAGTCATCATATGGGTGGTTCATAGACCTTCATAAACTAAGTGTGAGGAGAATAACTATTTATCTAAGTTAAGTATTCAGTATTTAGACTTCTCTAAGTCAGTGTGCCCTCAATCTTTTGGGCACCAGGGACTGGTTCCGTGAAGAGAGGTTTTTCTGTCGCTTGGAGGGGGCGTGATTTCGTGTGCTGCCTGCATCCCACGGATGGGGCTTTGCTTGTTTATGCAGCCCAGCTTCTGGCATGACATGACCCAGTGCCAGTCCAGGACTGGGGGTTGGGAACCCCATGGCGGTCCCTCCCCGAGGTGACCGTGGAGTCCATGATCAATTGGGAGGAAGGTGGGAAGAAGGACCCTTCTGGCTGCTCATCAGCCACCGCTGAAGGAGGACGGCTGGTGGCACGGTTAGCTTGTTGGCGGTTGAGGACCTGGTAGACCCATACCCCTACAAGTTCTGAAAACCCAGTTATGTAAAATCCTATTTGATTCCATTGCTGTTAATTAGAATGAGGAAAAGAGATTCCACACAGAAGCACACACACACATATCCTTAGTTGCTTTTAAAACAAAAAGGCCTAAGGATGTTATCCTTCCATCCCAAGGAAGGCAGTCATATCTCTTCATCTTTCTCACTGCCTCTTTTTTAGATGCTTACCAGTACTACTATATGGTATACTTTGAGATGTGGTGATAGGAACAAGTACCAGTATGCCATGCATTAGTTACAATTGAAGCATTCCAAATTTATATCAAAGCTTCCACATTCCGATCATTTTATTTTAAGTCCTTTCTATCTTTGTTTCTCTTTTTTCATGGTTTCTATCAAGTGGGTTGAGATATCATTGGGTTATTAACCTGAAGTCACAAAATGATTTCTGGGTATTCAGAAATAATTCAAGATCCCATCAGTGTCATTTATGGAGTAAGGGGTTTTTTTGGGGGGGAGGGGGCTCAACTGTAAACATACTAAATGTAGTTTGTCAATGGAGCTTTTCAGTTATCCAGGTCATGTTTGTCCCAAAAGTGCTTTTCAAAAGACAACTGGACTTACTTTCTTTTTTCCTTGAAGACGTTTTGCTTCACATCCAAGAATCTTCTTGGGTTTTAATTGAATGGTGGAGAATGGAAGGATTTGTATTTCTTGCAATCATCTGGTCATGCTAACGACCAGATAAATGGGATAAATGTAATTTGCCATTTGTTGCCCATTCAACCAGTTTTGAAAGATCCTTCTGGAACATTCAGAGTTAGATATTATCATCCTGAATAATTTAAAGCTATTTGTTAACTGTAGATTCCTCCCTTTCGGTCAATTTAATTTCTCTGATTGCTTCTCTTGTACTTGGGTTGGTATCTTTTTTTTAAAGGCCTGGAGTATTAAAAGTCATCGGATATGATTATCTGGAAATCTTTGATGTGGAAATTTGTCAGAAGCTCTTTGGAAGTGCAAGGGTATAATACGTACTATATGACCTATATCTGCATCTTAAAGATGAGAAAAAGCATAAAGTATTTTTATTCTGTTGGCATAATAATAATTCATAGGAACGTGGTGGCTCAGTGCCTAAGATGCTGAGCTTGTCAATCGGAAATGTCGTCAGTTTAGCAGTTCGAATTGGAGTGAGTTCCCATTACTTGTCCCAGCTTCTGCCAACTTAGCAGTTCGAAAGCATGTAAAAATGCAAGTAGGAAAATAGTAACTATCTTTGGTGAAAAGGTAACGGCGTTCCATGCGCCTTCGGCCTTTAGTCATGCTGGCCACATGACCATGGAGACATCTTAGAGTCGGGAATGACTAGCGCATACCGTATTTTTCAAAATATAAGACGCACCGGAGTATAAGATGCACCAAGATTTTGAAGAGGCAAATGTTTTAAAAAAGTGTTTGCACTCTGCAGATTTCCCAAAAATGGCCCGTTTTTTAAATAAAAGGACATGAATAAGTCTCCTTTAGGAAACTTATAGAGTGCTCCTGAGGGGGCAAAATTGAGCAAAAAACAGCCCGTTTTTTGCTCATTTCTGCCCTTCCCAGCCCCCAGGAGGCTTTGCAAGCCTCCTAAAGGCTATGCATGGCCATCTTGGTGAAGGGGGTGGGATTTCGGGCAGCAAAAATTGCTGTATTCAGTATATAAGACTCACCCAGATTTTCAGCCTCTTTTTTGAGGGAAAAGGTGTGTCTTATACTCCAAAAAATATGGTATGTGCGAGAGGAGCCTTTATCTTTACCTAATAATACATACTGGTTAGGGAGCCAGATATGCAATTTCTCACACACTCCTGAACTGAAAAACTAGCTTAAGATGGAATATGTCCACGTTTCAAGTGGGCAAATGGTTTCAGTATTATTGCATGCTGCTGTCGAAATATCAAATGTGTTGGTTGTTGAGTGAAAATGTCTTGTAGATTTTCCATTCCATTAACTTCCATTGAAGTTACTTTTTGTCCCTTTTGTTTCAAGTAACTCTGAATTAAAAAAAAAACCAGTAAGCTCCTTTGGTCCAATACGAACAACATTTCAACATCTATTGTGCAGACAAATTAAAAGAATAAAGGGTAATAATAGCAAGGACGAGAAAGTTGTGGTATCAGATCTCATAACCTCCCTTGCCCTGATTCTGGTAAGAGAGAGCGAGACCAGGCCTGTGCAATGCGCAGCCTGTGGGCTGTATGCATCCCACCCAGCTTGCCTGGTGTGGCCCACTGCCTGTTTTTTTTAAAAAAAGCATTAAAATAGTTGTTTCTCCAAAAGATGTGTGTTAAATGCCTCTAGGACCAGGTTATCTCCAGTCCTTGTTGCCAGCTACAACTTTGCCATCACTCTGCTGGCTGCAGAACAGATGATGGACATACCAAGTACTCCTTTGCAGCCTGCAGTGATTTTTAATTTATCAATGTGGCCCTTTCTGTTGACAAGTTGTATAGTCTGACATTGAGAATGTGTTAGGAACACTAGAAGGGAAAATTAGTATTGAACGTTCTTGGCATTAAAACACACACAAACACACACAAACACACACAAACATATTCTAGAAAATAACCCTACTCAATAAAATAAAATATGTAGAAGTGAAATGCACTCGCAATAAAATGGCTCAATTTACAGAAAAGGCTAGACTAACATTTAAATAGTAATTTGTTGTTTGGAATAAACAGGCATTCAAAATTATGTAGGAATTAGGCTTCGGAGTTTTACTATCAGGTTAGCATTCAAATGTTTTGCACTTTGGCAAAACAAGGGCATCATATTGCATTTGGTAAGCATACCAGTTTCACTGAAACTGAATTTAGACAATTCAGTGAAACTGACCTTTTTTAAAAAATTCCTTGCAACGTGTAATTATCTTAAGTAGATAGCCTCCGTTTGAATTTTATTTTAATTAATATTTAATTAATGTTTGTTCCCACCATCTTTTTTAAGCAATCCAGATTTCAAACCTAGTCATGTTAGATTATTATATAATTCTCATTCAATATGATGCATATATTGGCTGTGGAGTAGTTTGCTTTTCCAGGTGTTCATCTGATTAAGAATTACTTTAAAAAAAAATAAAAGTATAAGTATCAAAAGCCATGTAATCCATCTTTTCCTGGAACAATCCAGTTTTTAACTTTTGGGTTTGTATTTGAAAGATTTCTGTTGTGATCGCTATTCCTTTCATTGCTTTTCATAAAATTATTTCCTCTAACTATCTTGAACTGTTGTGTTCTTTATCATTTTCCCACAAAGGATTCTAATATTCCATGGTTTCTTCTTCATTAGGACTTTTAAGTGCTGTTTTTCTTGGACATATTTCATATTTTCTGTCACGATTTGTTGTCTTCTTTTTTCATATATTTTTTATTAAAGATTTCTTTTTAAAAGATGATAAAGCTAATGCAAACTAATACAAAGTGAGAAAAAGAAAAGAAATAAAAGAGAATGCTAGAAATGCAAGAAGGACCAGAAGAGTTCCAAGGTCACTTCCAGCTCTGTTCTGATTAGAAAAAGAGGAAAAAGAAAAAGAAAAATGGGAGGGAGGGAGATATGAAAAAGTAGTTTCCAATCTTTAAAGTAGTTATAAGTACAATTATAAATTTACTACTTTCTCTATGGTTACAACATAACTTTCTTCTTTCTATAATCTTTTGTTTTCTTGCTTCTTTTGAAGTAATAGTCTTGGGTCCAGCAGTGTATCATTTTATAAGGCTAAATATTTTAATAGAGCCTTGATTTTGATTCGTCAGACTGCTCAAATCTGCTGAAAGTTCTTTTGACTTTCTGTTGTAGCCAAATTTTCCATTTTGCTTTTCTTTTTATAAAGGCATTTATCTTCCTTATTTTCAAACAAAATTCTGTTGTTGCAACATCAGGAGTGGTGTACAAGAGTTGCTTTTGTTTTACAAATTCTGCTGGAATTGCTTTGATTCCCATGATAATGTCCTTGTAAAAATTTAGCTAGACTTGGCCTTTGCTTTAGTGGTGGTAATTGTAATCTTTCTGGTTGTTTCATCTGACCTACCACTGAATAACTCAGATTAAGGCTGTGAACGCATATCTAATGGTTTAATCATAAGCTTTTTTTAAGATAAAGAAACCACACTCCATGCAAAACTGTGTGGTGTGTATTCCTCTATACTGAACCATATTTAAAAACATTTTATATAACAAAGAGGTTGTGAAAGTGAGATTAAGTAATCGACAATACTTTGTAATGTATATTTTACACATTTTGGGGCGAAATGGTTAAAAGTGTTACCTTGTTAATTACTTCCTGTTTGCTTTCCTTTTAGTTCCCATCATTGTAGGTTACCTATTTAGTGAACCATCTAATCCAGTATAATAGCTTTTTCACCTTAACCTTAGAAAGACTACTGTAAAGATTTCATAATAAATGAGGTGATCCCATTGGAACATTGTATAGAGATGCTCTGCTTAACTGGGAGATGATGTCAAGCAAGAAAGATCAAGTCCACACATGAATCCAATTAAACTTATTTATTGCTACTGACGCCTATGCACAGGCATATTTTTAACTAACAAGCAAGGGTCAACATAATTCAATTGGACTTAGTTCACTTGTGGCTATGTAGAGATTACAGGCTGATTCCTCTTTTAACTCCGCCCCCAGGTCCCATCACTCCTTCTCATATCCTCTGGTATACCCTGAGGCAGAACCATAATTCCACATTATTATACTAGCATTAGGGAGGCGGCGGTGGCTCAGTGGCTAAAACACTGAGCTTGTTGATCGAAAGGTCGACAGTTCAGCGGTTCGAATCCCTAGCCCCACGTAACAGAGTGAGCTCCTGTTACTTGTCTCAGCTTCTGCCGACCTAGCAGTTCAAAAACATGAAGAAATGCAAGTAGAAAAATAGGGACCACCTTTGGTGGGAAGGTAACAGCGTTCTGTGTGCCTTCGGCATTTAGTCATGCTGGCCACATGACCACGGAGACGTCTTAGAGTTGGGAATGACTAGCCCATACGTATGTGCGAGGGGAACCTTTACCTTTATACTAGCATTGTTCTCATTTTCTAGACATAACTCCCTGAGAATTCTAATTAGGACACCTCCATTTGGATGGAATATGTCTCTCCTCTCCCCTGACACCCCACTGTCTAAAGCGCTTTCTTTCTTTTGCCCGCCTGAGCTGCGGACATAGAGGCGGGCAAAAGAAAGTGAGCTGGCGGGCTGGCGCTTTCTTTCTTTTGCCCAGAGGCGGGCAGCTCAGGTGGGCTGCCGCCTCTGGGCAAAAGAAAGAAAGCGTCAGCCCGCCTGAGCTGCTCACCTCTGGGCAAAAGAAAGAAAGTGCCAGCCCGCCAGCTCGCCAGCTCACTTTCTTTTGCCCGCCTCTATGTCCGCCGCGGACATAGAGGTGAGCAAAAGAAAGCGAGCTGGTGGGCTGGTGCTTTCTTTCGCCCACCTGTCAGAGCTCAAGTGGGCAAAAGAAAGAAAGTGCTTTAGACAGTGGGTTGTCGGGGGAGAAGACTGCCTCACCAGCCATAAACCTCACCGCACGTCACTGGCTATAGCAGAGTGAAAATTCCCTTCTGGCTGAAGGCCGATTTGGGTGGTGAAGACAGGAGGCACGGCCTATGCTTCTTTGCAGTTCTATTTAAAACAAAATTATGAAATAAATCAGCTGGATTAATGATGAATACTCCTTCAAACAGGAGTAAATGTGTAGGGCTGGGGCTATCCTTTCTTAAGCCTCCTAAAAAGCTGTAGCCTTTCTCCTCAAAAAATCTTTGCGTCTTGGCATCATTTAAAACACATGTATACACAAACATGTTTTATGTTAAATTGTTACAAAAAGATACTTCCCCCTTCTTGGCTTTTAAGAAGCTTGGAAACCAAACAAGGTTTGGGAATACAAACTCTATGTCACGTAAAGCAGCCTAGTTGAAGCTTACTGAATCCCAAGCATATGTTGGGCTGTTTCCTTGGCTTTCAGCACTGCATTTAGAACTAAAAGAATTCTAGCTTGGGAGAGTCCATATATTAAGTGTTGAATTATGAACTGTTCACATCTTCTTTGCTCTCTCATCTTGTTTTCTGGACCGTCCTTGGAAATAATCTCTTTATGTCTGGAGTCTTATATTGTTCTGTGATCTGGTTTGTTTTAAAAACTGGGAACACTTGAAGTGTGGCCTGATGACAGATATTATCAAAAACATGACAAACCACAAGCTTCATGTTGTGCAACATGCTTAAACTGCGCTATGCTTTATGTTAAGGGTCTGTACTCATCTGCTTGAAAAGCTACACACTTATATATATTTTCTGACACTCATAATGCCCTGGTGAGTTGTATCCGTTATAGGAGATTGATATAATACAGGGTCTCGATAGAAGCTAGCTTCTTGACCCAGTTTCAACATGTTCCCACAGATTGTGTGGAACTGAAGCTTCGCACATCAGGAAGCCACCAGTTTACAAGGATGCTATATTATCTTTACTTTTCCACATCAAGAGGGAGAGAAGGCCTGAACTGTTCAGATCAGGGCTGTCAAATTCCTGGCCCATGGGCTGGATGCCTCACGTGTTGGCCATGCCCATGCCCGGTTTAGCGAACAGGAAAAAAGTCCCGATATGTCACAGGATGACGCGAGTTTGACACCCTAGATCTAAATGGTTTATATCAGAGGTGGTATTCAGCAGGTTCTGACCAGTTCTGAAGAACTGGTAGCAAAATGTTTGAGTAGTTCAGAGAACTGGTAAACACCACCTCTGACTGGCCTCGCTCCCATCTATTCTCTGCCTCCCGAGTCCCAGCTGATTGGGAGGGAATGGGGATTTTTCAGAATCCTTCCCCTGGAGTGGGGAGGGAATGGGGATTTTGCAGTAGCCTTCCCCTGGAGAGGGGGAAGGGAGTGGGGATGGAATGGAGATTTTACAATATTCTTCCCCTGCCATGTCCACCAAGCTACACCACGTCCACCAAGCCACGCCCACAGAACCGGTAGTAAAATATTTGAATCCCATCACTAGTTTACATGTATGGGAGTTTGGGAATTTCAGAAGGTCTTAATAAACACAAGCTTTTTTAAAAAATATATTATAAATGCTAATTGATCAAATACCTGTGATCTGGCTGACTGTGTACCCTGTATCTGCATAACTTCCCTTTCTCTCTTATCATTCCTTTTGGAAATCATACATTATTTAAGCATTCAGTGCATGAGCTACAGCTTATGCCTTTTAAGAAAAGTTTTTCATTGACAAAGCGCTATCAGACTGCTCATTATTACATACTGTGGACTAATATTCTCTTTTCACACCATCCTTGATATAGTTTTGCCTTCTTTTAAAAAAAAAATATTTAGTTTTAGTCTAATATTTTCTTTGCACAGCATCCTTGATACAGTTTTTTCATTCTTTTTTAAAAGGTTTGTTTAGTTTTATTATTGCATAAGCAAGAAATGAAAAAATAGACATACAAGAGAAATAAAATATTGTGTAATACAAAATAAATTGTATAAAGAAGCATTTGGTAGAAAATCTTTCCCTTTCTCACATATTTTTCTTACATTAAGTAAAGAAAATGACTTTAAATAGTCATTTTTAATGAATCCTTTATGTGCAAAATTTATTAATATTGTGGTTTGCCAAACTGGGATTAAGACTGATCTGATATCAGAAACATATTGTTAATCCAATCCAATTGACAGGTGAAATGTCAACCTGAAAATACATTTCTTTACTACCTAATGGGATAGAACAAACAAGTTAATTTTTAAAAGCACTTAAAACTTGCTGAAAGTTAACTAGGAGATTGGTTTACAAATTTAGTTCTCATTAGATTTATTTTGTGTACATCACAAGGAGCAATAACCTGAAAAGTAAGGTGTTTTAGTATGGAAGAGCTGTTAGTGAGTTGCAGTGTGCAACTGCTTATGCTGATTAAAATGGTTTTATTGGGTAAATGATAGTTCTTTCCCAATCTGGTGACTTCATTAAATCTCTCAGACTTCTCATGAGCTAGTTGGGAATTCTGAGTCTTTTGTTGTGGATTCCTTCAGAAGGTGAGCAACATTGAGAAGAACCGTGTTTAGCGCAAATATTGTTGGGTGTCTGCTGTGTAAGAAAGAGGGACCTCAAATGAAAGAAAAACAAAGATGCTTACCAACATTGAGAGCTACCAGGAAAATCCCAGCAATCCCAACTTTCTGATCTTGGTTTGGGGAAACCAAGGAAGTCTTGGAGTATTTGAGGTTAGTTTGATTTTTAGACAAAAGGGACCTTTCAGAAGGACAGCAGGGAAAGTCTCAGGAGGGACAATTGAGGTCATCTGACTGATGGGGGATGAATCCCTGGGATTTCTTATTTATTGATTACATTTATTACATTGATTGCTTTCCTATCTTATCACTGTGTTGCAATTTCTTCTTGAGGATTGCCCTTGGGCACTACTATGAGTTGATCAGGAGGCTTCTATGCTTGAGTTTAAATGGGGACTTTTTTTCCTGAGGGTAGGGAACAGAGGTTGGTCCCTACCAGTTCAGCTGAACCGGTAGTAACTTGGTGGCCTGGGTCGCTGGAACCAACAATGACCCAGGCCTGCCACGCCCCCAAACTGGTCCTCTTGGCGGCAGCATAGGTGTTTTTGGTTTTGCCTGTTTTTTCCTTCTGCGCATGTGCAGAGCAATTTTTGTTGCACTGCACATGCACACATGGCACGTCCCTGAGCAAACTGGCAGTAGCAGCAGCCGGAACCCACCCCTCATAGGGAGGATCAGTTGGCTCAGATGGGATAAAGCAGGAGTGTTAAACTCAAGGCCCATGGGCCGAATCCGGCCATGGGTTGTTTAGATCTGGCTTGTGGGGCTGTCCTGGAAACAGCGAAGGACCCGCCTGCAGTGTCTCTGCCAGTGAAAATGGAGCTCTCACGAGGGCAGCATTCAGCCCTCCCGTTTTTACTCGCAGAGGGTTGCAGGAGGCAGTCACAGCCGAAAATGGAGCTGAGGAGCCTGTTTTTGCTGGCAGAGCACTCAGGCCTCCACGGGCGCCCCAGTATGAGTGACGTCAAGATGTCCACACCCACCCTGGCCCCCGAGGTGAAACACAACCCTGTTGCGGCCCTCAATGAAATTGAGTTTGACACCCCTGGGATAAGGCAAAGAGAAGAACTGGGGTTGACCCTGATTGCATCTAAAATACAGGAAGGAAAAAATGGGTGCAGCTTCCATTTAGTTGCTGGATTTATTTCTGCATCCTGTCTGCAATGTGAAGTGACTTCATATATTTATATAAATTATACTAGATGGTAATGGTTGTCCTTGACGTTGCCTAATCACTCTCTTTAAACTGCACCTGAGTTTGCTGCATTTTGCAAGAGCCCAATTTAGTACTTTAAATACCTGATTGCTAAGATGATGTTTTCTGAGATCAAAGCAAAACGTGGCTTGCTTGTTACTCTTCAGTCATGCAGAACGTGCGGTGGTCATATCTTCCTTTACTTCATTTAGAAGCAAATATATCCCTGCTTAGCTTTTTTGCAGAGAGTTTCAATATGCTCCATTTTCCTCTAGTTCACACTCATTCCATTGCAAAAGGGGAGGTGAAAAATAGGGCCACATTTACCGCTGCAAAACTAGGCACTCTTTCGGTTAATGTCCCCTTTATTTTCTAACAGAGAAAATGAATCTATGCACCTTTCATAATTTAATAGTGAAGATACAGATGTTTCCCATGAGGTTCTGTGAAATGCTATAGAAACTCTGCTCAGAGCTGCCGTGAACCGCAAGATGGGAATCAAATAAATTTAATAGGATAGAAAAACATAAGCAAATAAACTGTAGCTCTGTTTCCTAGTTGATGAGCCGCGGTGGCCCAGTAGTTAGAGTGCAGTATTGTAGGCTACTTCTGCTGATCACCGGCTGCCAGCAATTTGGCAGATTGAATCTCACCAGGCTCAAGGTAACCTTCCATTCATCGGAGGTGGGTTAAAATAAGGACCCAGTTTGTGGGGGCAATATGCTGACTCTGTAAACCACTTAGGGAGAGCTGTAAAGCACTATAAAGCGGTATATAAGTCTAAGTGCTAAGTGCTATTGCTATCTTTTTTTAAAAGAAAAAGTCTGTTCCTTCATTGTGGGAATTTCTCTCCTTCCATCTTGGTACATATAATAAACTTACTGTTCCTCCCTCTTCTTCTTTAGCCCTTTTAATTTCACTCTTGCTCAAGAGTGCCGTTTCTAATTAAAATAAAAAGCATCTCAAAATGTCAATTTGGCATGATGCTATGCAATTTGTCCACCAGCTTGTAATAAAGAACGATACTTTTGTTTGCATAGGAAATCCCAGTGAAAGATAAAAGAAAATATTATGTTAACTAATAGCGTTGACTTAATTGGCTGCACAATCGGTAATTGTCCTTAATTCCTGACATTTATGCTAAAGAGTTTTATTGACTGGTACTGATACTATCTTTGGGGGGGAAATTCTGTTACTTTGTACAGGGAGTCTTTTCGATTTACAACCACAATTGAGACTGGAATTTCACCCCTAAGCAATGCTGTAAAGCAGAGGTTGGGAACTATGGCCCTTTTATGACTGGTGGGCTTCAATTCCCAGAATTCCTGAGCCAGGAACTATCCTGGCCCCTGTTGTAAAGTGAAATATCACATGACCTCATTGCTTAGCAACCATAATCTCATCTCTTCCCATTGTGGTAATTAACTCTGGATTGTGAGTCATTAAGTGAGTACCCACACCAATCCAAACTACTCTGGACTTGATGTCGCCTAGCCGTGAGCCAATTCTCCTCAGCTTTCTTTCTCTCCCCCTTTCAATCTTCAATCTCCTCTTTTGGTTGCATGCACCCTAAGACCTTCAGCAGGGTCCACCATTCATTCTTACCCCACCATTCATTCTTACCCCACTGTTCTGTCCCCACTTCTCCGCTCGTTAAACAGACGACAGGCAAACAACTTAAAAGGAACTCTCTTTATCAGTTCTCGGCTCAGACTGGCTGCGAGCCCAAAAATAACATAAATACAATCTCTGACGAGATAACAGAATACCAAACAAAAACTCTTACAATGCAATGCACTTCTCCAAGTGTATCCTTGAATCAGGGTTACAGAAAACAAAGCACTTCTCCAAGTGTATCTTACATAAACCACGACTGATGATCAATCAATGTTGAACGAACCAAGGAACGTTGACTCCTGCAACTAGGGCGTGGCACCATCCATCCTTTTATCCCCAGAATATGCCCCTAACGAGCCCCAGCTGCATAATTAATCTTGCATATCGAAAAGGCTCACAGAAGACTGCTGCTGAGTCACAACACCCCACCATTCATTCTCTCCCGCCCAGCAGCACCATTTGCTACCCAGTTCTCTGCCAGTTCCTTGCACAAAACTTTGGCACTCAGTGACCATGTCTGAAGTGGATGTACCTGGCTCTTTTCTTTGCTGTCTTCCTTTTCAGACCCAGTTTCTTTGGTGAACACATGACTTCCTGCCTTCCATTACAGTAGCATTGCCAGCTTGGTTTAGTGGTTAAGGTACCAGGCGAGGGTCTGTGAATTCAAGTTCTGCCTTAGCCATGAAAGCCAGATGGGTGACTTTGGGCCAGTCATGCTTTCTTGGCCCACCCCCACCCAACAGGGTTGTTGTTGTTATTGGGAAAATAGGAAGAGGAAGATACATTGGCTATGTTTGCCACCTTAAGTTATTTGTACAAATAAACAAGGGAGGGAAGGAAAGGAAGAGGGAAGGATGAAAGAAAGAAGGAGAGAAAGAGGGAAGGAAGAAAGAAGAAAAGAAAAAGAAAGGGAAGGAAGAAAAAAGAAGAAAAGAAAGAAATAAAGAAAATCAATCCTCAACTTATAACAATTCATTTAGTGGCCGTTCAGATTTACAAAAAAAGTAACTTATGACCTTTTTTTTTACACTGATGACCATTGCAGCATCCCCATGGTCATGTGATCAAAATTTGGATGCTTGGCAACTGGTTCGTATTTATGACTATAAATAATCATAAGTCGGGGATCATCTGTGTTGCATGCCCAGTCTTCTCTTAGTTTTTCTGCAACTTTGTGAACAGAAATAGATGCAGTGGTCTATGCTACTGATTAAGTGATTCAGACATTACCACACTTTTCATTTTCATTCTGTTCATGTCCTGCTCTCTAGAAAGGGACTGGACGATAGTCTGTTCTGAGCACCTCCAAGTTGAGATTACATATAGAAACGTATTTAATTACCAGTTATCATGGTGTTAACTTGTTATGCATCCTGCAATAATGAAAGCCACATGGTGAACATAAGACAGATACTTACAATTGGGAGCAGGGACAAAATCAGCTGGGTTACGTTTTTCTATATGTAAGAAACTGTTTGAAAATGTGAGATTGCTGTGCCCCTAGTTTCAAATCCAAAATGTAAAATAATGTCCAGCGGATCTCCTTTTGCAAATAAACCAAGCCACCCATGGGATGGATGCAGATGAAAGTTGACTAGTTTTCAAGGGAGCAAGAATTAGTCCGACAATTCTGAAAATTAAGCAAGTTCTATAAAATTTTGAGTTTTTCTCCCGAACTAAAGGACGTGATTTTGCCTGATGACTAGGAATTCATTAGTGCCTATGTAACATGTTAGCATGTTTGCATCTGCCTGCAGTATTGAAAAGTGAAACCATAAAACTAACACAATGTATTGAAAAGAAGAGTGAATAACACAGTGCTTCACCTTGCTTCCGGAAGGCTGAAATTGCACAACTTGTGGAAAAAAGCAGAGCATGGCTGGCTTATAATTAGACCAAAATTAGATGACTGCCCCGTTTGCGCAGTTGAGGGTTTTAGAGTCTGCTGATTATCAGGCATGTGAGTTCACACCCAGTCATACACATCCACTTATAGGCATGCACACAATGTATTGACTTTTGAGGTTTTGCTGTAGCCCTTTTTTTTTGGCTTGCTAGGCTGATTTAGTGATGAATCCTGTGTAAGAAAGGCTTGTTGTGTGTTGTCCAAAAGGCTGCAGAAAGATATCTGTCAGATAGATGGGGATGCTGTCATCCTTCAATTTTATTTTGGAGACGCCATCTTACACAGGGATTCTAGTTTGCTCTTGATCAGGGGTCAGCAATCTTAAACACTCCAAGAGCCACAAAGGTCCTTGTACATTATAACTTATTAAATGAAATAATAAATGTATAAGAATGGTAAATGTAAAGAAGAATACCAATTATGTGAATGTATACTTAAAATGGTATGTAAGAGAATAAAAAAATAAAAATTCTTTGGGGAAAAAAGCCACAAAGGTCCTAATTGGAAGCCCCCACCCGCTCAATTCTGGAGTCGACCGGAAATCTGGTTTAACTACCATAGAGTCTCCTCCTAGTGTGGCATCCTTTTTCCTCTACCTGTCCTAACTGAAAGCCCTATCAATTGTGGAGCGGGCTGGAAAACCTGACCCTTTGCCATAGAGTTTCCTCCTGGCGTGATGTGCTTCCCCCACCCCCCCACAGCCAGAAATTGTGGTGCCGACTGGCGACAGGGATCACAGCAGAGGATTGAAAGAGTCACATGCAGCTCCAGAGCTGCGGGTTGCTAACCCCTGCTCTAGACTCATGTAAAATGAAGACATGTTTTCTATAACTGCCTTTTGCAGAGAGGTATGGATCAGAACATTTAAGAAGGAGCAGATCAGGGATGGGTTCCTGCCAGTTCTAACCTCTTCTATAGAAGAGATTCCACAAATCTACCATTTAGATCCGGTTCCAGCTCCTGCCCTCTGCCCGTCTGCACATCAACAAGATGAAGAACAAGAGGAGGAATTCTGGGAGTTGAAGTCCACAAGTCTTAAAGCTGTCAAGTTTGAACACCCCTTGGGTTTTTTTTTCTAAATGGTTAGGGGTGCAAGGGTCTCGTAACTTGACAGCTTTAAGACTTGCGTGCTTCAAATGCCAGAGTTTCTGAGCCAACGTTTTGGTTGCTAAGCAAGAGTGTTGTTAAGTGAGTTTCACCACATTTTACAAGTTGGCTCTGCCCACCCAGTCACATGACTGCCAAGCCACTCCCACTCAGTCACATGGCCAGCAAGCCACTCCCACAAAGCAGGCCACATCTACAGAAGAGGTTCTAAAAATTTTTGAAATCCACCACTGGAGCAGATGGGCCAGAGATGAAGCTTATTTCATCCAAACTTAATAGTTTGGGAAGGGAAATTGCACTTAAAACCGTTTGCCTTTAGAGTTCTTTTGGTTGGTTTATATTGTTTATGGCAATGGAGTTGTGTTTCTGCAAAAGTTTCCACATTCAGATCCTCCTAACCACCAGAATCATACAATACTGAATGGGCAGTGATAGCAAGGTTGATCTGGAATAAGCCCTGGGTGTCACCTTCAGCCACATGAGCCTACAAGTTTGATAAATAAGTATTCTGCTTGGAGCATTGATATTTTTATTTTCCCCAAGAACGCTGTCCACTTTTGTGTGTGGATTTTTGAGAAATATGATAAATCTGGCAGAGGAAGGAAGCTATTTCGTAACTACTGGACATGCAAAACCTGGCAGATGCAGCTCTTTAAGCTGTGATTTTTTAAAAAAACAATGTTGAAAGTAAGTGGCCAGCAAAAAAAATTATGCTGCAAATGCATTTCTTCTGTATTCTGTGCGATATGTATTTTACAAAGCAAATTAATTTGGGGGTTGAGGATTGCATTGGTCAGTCTTTCTCCTCTCAGGTATAAACAAGACTAGTCTCCATCTCCAGCCAACTGAATGACAAATGAATCTTATGACCTTGTCACTTCTACTTGTGCTCAAAAACAAAACAACTTCCCGATTCCAAAAAACTCTGGTGAGTCTGAGAACAGCCTCTACATGGTTTCCTGTGCACACAAGGAAGGAATGTTTTTGGAGTATCAACAGTGAAAGGAGGGGAGTTTTGGCAGTCTGTGGAGCTATTGTGACGATTTTCGGACAGAATCTGTTGTAGCATTGGGCACGGTCCTCACAAAAGGCGGATGAGAAGGTATTTTGAAGAACCATTTCAGGCTTCTTCTCAGAGCTCACATGATTGAGCGTTCCTCTGTAAACACAAATTCCCTGTATTCGTAAAGTAAGCACAATATAAAGCAAACTGATATTCTAATCAAAAACATTTTTATTGTATATAATATAAAGTACAATATAATATAAAGTACAAGAATACAAAAGAAAATAAGGGGAAAATAAAGGAGGAGTAGGGGGAAGGGAAAAGTGTAGGGGGAAAAGGGAAAAAAGAAAGAAAAGGCATTGACTTTCAACTCCTTTTTGTTGCAATAGAATAAAATAATAACATCAACTTTTTTACTTTTATATAATAACAGAAAATAGCCATTTCTGTAACAACAAACCTATCTTAATTGGCAAAACCCAAAATCAAAGTTTCCTTTTTTTTCACCTCAGGCACAAAGTCCAGAAATGGTTTCCAAGTAGAAACAAAGTTAATTGTGTTCTTTTCTTTAATCAGAGCAGTCAGTTTGGCCACTTCTGCTAACACCATCAATTTTTGTATCCATTCATCCATTGTGGGAATCAAAGTGTCCTTCCATTTTTCTGCATAAAGTAATCTTCCTGCCATCAACATATATAACATCAAAGTCCAATTCCCTCTGCCTCCCAGGAAACCGATCCAGACTAGAACCTTTTTGGAATTTTAGTTTGGATTCTTAGCAGCTAGTTATGTGTACTTTTTAGGGTTGAATGGAGAAGAGGATCAGAGGTCCTCTTAGCTACAAACTCAGGGGAAACTTTGAGCCAATCACTGCAGCTGTTTTCCAGTTCTGGAAAAATGGAGAACAAGGCAACAGAGAGAAGGGGGTGGGGTGTTTAATTATCTCTGTTTATTTGGAAAGGTTTGAGAAATAGTAATGAAATCATGTTAAAATGATTATTACAATTTTTTACAAGTTCAGATGTATACAGCTGGGTTCCCAGTTTGTTATCTGTGTTCTGATGTAGAAAGTATGCATTTCCAGTTCAGTCCTTCTGAATAAATATAGGTTTATTGAGACTGCAGACAAAGTGGCCCCAGTGGTGTATATGTTGCTCTTCAAGCTTATCATTTCTTAGTATGATCTAATCAGATGATATATATATTTCAACCAAACTTGGTACACAGATGGCTTACTCTCTGGAAAAAAAATACTGTGGGGGGTATGACACCCGTAACACTCCTCGGGGTGTTTGCTCTGTTAAGATACAGCCTGTTGTGCCTTTAAAATGGCTTCTACTGTACTGCTGTAAAATGGCTTTTATTGTACAGCGCAGTGGAGTTGCCATGGTAACAGTTTCACAATACTCCACAAGGGGGCTCCCTCTGGTAAGGGGAAAAATCCAACATTAGAAATTATGTTTGGTCTGGATATTTCCCCCCTATAAATAAAAACTTCGGCAATGCCGGATTATCAGCTAATACAAAGTAAACATCTCTTGAACTTTCTATCTCTCTGAGGAGATAGAGGAGAGATTGATTATTCAACAAAAAAATTCTGGGATAAGGATTAGATTGCTGCTTCTAAAAACACAAAGAGGAACCAGTTTGGCATGGCGATTAAGCATCAGACTAGAAACAAGAGACTGTCGGTTCTAGCCTTTCCTTAGGCATGAAGCCAGCTGGGTGACCTTGGGCCAGTCATTTTTTCTCAGCCCTAGGAAGGAAGCAATGGCAAGCCACCTTTGAAAAACCCTGCCGAGGTTTGTCCAGGCAGTCACCAGGAGTCAAACTTGATCTAAGCATATCAAACCAAACCAATACTGAAAACCTGACTTTTCTAGTTAAAACTCCATTTTATACTTTGAAGATTGGATTTGTGTGCAGAGAAATGCAGGAAGATGGATATTTTTATTGAGAAGAATTGGAATTTTGTATGTTTGGAAACCTTTTTGCCACTGTCAGATCATAACGTTACTTGACATCTAACCCAGTGATCTGTTGTTGAAATAGGTCACCTTTCCCCACAAGATCCTTAACACAAATAATTAGAGCCAATGACTTTAATGGGAAGGTTGACCTCTTTAGAAACTTATGACTGGAAGTGTCCCTTTCAGGGTATGCTAGAAATGATCATCTTCCAAATTTTGTGGTTCCATTCCTTTATTATAAAAAAATGTAGCCTAGCCTTCATTTCCCCTCCCCCTCAACCAGTACATTCCAAGTGGTATTTTTCAAAAATGTGATGATTTAATAAGTTTTAGATTTGCTATAGAATACCTTTTAATTTGTTGACTTAGGGCAGACCATAGTAGAGATAAAAATATAACCATGTACAATTGTGACTGTAAAAATAGTTCCAAATAAATGTATAAACAATAGTGAGGCTTTGGAAATTTGCATTGTGGGAGGAATTCACAAGCAGTGGATCCTAAAATATCTTGCCAGATGGTTCTGTAGTATCACATTTGAGGGATAAAAATGGATATATTCTAAAGTGCTCAAAGCAAAGTGTAGAGGTTGTAGTTGCTCATAAAAATTACAGTTGTAAGCACATTAACCTGGATTTAGTGTCTCCGAAATCTGAACTGTGGTATCATTCTTATACTGCTGTTCCATGCCACTGTCTGATGGGGTTGGTAGATGGCTCTAGGCAGTAATGGTTTTCTCTTACCTTTGCTATTGGTTCGGAATGGGGATCTCATATGCAGTGTTTCTGCGCATGCGCAGAACCCTCTGGGCGTGCTCAGTGCATCCATGATGATGTCTGGGTGGGTGGGTGGGTGGAGTTTCCCGCTGCTGCTGGGCTGAACCGGCCGAATACTACCTCTGGCTCTGGGCGAGGTGGTTCTTCAAGAACTTGGTGCCATCACCTGTAGGGCTTTAAAGTATCAACATTGTGAACTCTCAAGTTTCCTCATTCCACTATGTATTCAAAATGGACAATGATTAATATATGTGTGAGTATGCATGTGGATACGCATGTGTGTGTTATGTATGTGTACGGATAAATATATATTCTTTCTTTTGAGAGCAGGCAACAGAATTTCATTTTTAATGTGTGCCAGGGTGCTCACAGTAAAAAAAAAAAGACAATAAAAGCTCATTTTGTATTATATGGAATTATACACTTGTTGAACCATGGAATGAAAATTCACTGTTGTTGAATTAATGAACCAGTGGCTTTAGTTTGCAAAAGTCAATTTTTGCGAAGACTTAAAAGTGTGAAAAATTTGAAAACTTGTGGTGTTCTAGCTGCCCCTATGTCCGGGGTGGTATTCACTTACCTTCCCTACCAGTTCGCAAATGTGAGCATGCGCCACTTCCGTGCATGTGCACAGCCTTCCGCGCATGTGCTTTTGCCAGAAAAAGGACCTAAATGGGACACTGTAGACCTGGGGGCAGGTGGGTGGAGCCACCTACGATTTCTGTTACTGGTTCGGGCGAACTGGTCCGAACTGGTACAATACCGCCTCTGCCCTATGTTATATGATGAGACATATTAGAGTGTGTTAATGCCTCAACCTTGAAACCAAAGTTGAGGCATTAACTTCTCTTTATATACACTTCATTCTGCTCGGTGTGGAGGCTATAAATAAGAGACTGTTGTTAGGTCTGCAATTTTAGAGTAAATACCTTGAAATCATAGCTGCGGTATAAATACCTTGACACACAACCACTGCTTTATTAGTATATTTCTCACAGGGATGAAATGAAGCATGACTGGCTTCAAGTAGCTGGCATTTGAGTAATCTGGTTATAAATTCCTGTCTTGTTTTCCCCCCCCCCCCCCCCTACCGATGCTGCAAATCAAGATGCTTGCAGTGGGGATGTTGTATGAATCAATACAATCCCCCTCCTCTGCTTAGAAATCATATGATTGTGTTTAGGAAAATAATACTGCTTAATCTGTAAGTTGAACAACTTCACAAAGGGATAGCTTTTACCTGACGGGAAATTTGGAACAAAGGTATTTAAGTTTCAAATATGCCGCTGCTTTCTAAAACCCCGCTCCACTTACCCATTTTATTGTTTAATCCTTACCCAGTTTAAAAGAGGAAGACAGATTCCCCCCCCCCCCAATCACAACCGTGTGAGGTGAGTTAGGCTGAGAGAGAGTGACTGGCCCAAAGTCACCCAGCTGGCTTTCATGCCTAAGGAGGGACTAGAACTCCCAGTCGCCTGATCCTTGTAAAAGGTCCTGAATAGGACTTAAGAATATTTTTTTTTCTTGTGAAAAACATACCCTGTTTTCCCGAAAATAACACCTCCCCTGATAATAAGCCCAATCGGGCTTTTGAGCGCATGTGCTAAAATAAGCCCTCCCAGAAAATATTGCAACACAGCAGCAGCCATGAGGTGACCATGCTCACCGCTTCCTGCGCCTCAAAAATAATAAGACCTCCCCAAAAATAAGGCCAAGAGCTTATTTCAGGAGTCAAAGAAAATAAGACCCTGTCTTATTTTCGGGGAAACATGGTAATTGGAGAGTGTTGACTCTGCATCCTTGGGCAGTTTTACTGTACTGATTCTGCTCTACTAAATCAGAGATAGCAATAGCACTTAGACTTACATAGAGCTTCACAGTGCTTTACAGCCCTCTCTAAGTGGTTTACAGAGTCAGCATATTGCCCTCAACAATCTGGGTTGTCATTTTACTGGCCTCAGAAGGTGGGAAGGCTGTGTCAATCTTGAGCTGTGAGAATCCAACTGCTGGCAATCGGCAGTCAGCAGAAATAGCCTGCCTTCTAATCACCATGTCACCATGATAGACAAGTAAGTGTCAGGCCTGGAAGCCATCTTTTGCATTGGGCCTTCAGGCCTCGGAGTCCAACTCCAGATGTTTTAGGCCAGTGGCTTCCAAACGTTTGGGGACCAGGGACCGGTTCCATGGAGAATTTTTCTGCAGACTTGAAGGGGTGTGGTTTTGCATGCTGCCTGCATCCTGTATATGGGGCTTTGCTTGTTTGCATTGCCTGGTGTCAAGCCTTCAGTCATATTCCTTTTAGGATCTTTTGCCTGCCACACTCTTATTTAACTATGCTGTTTCATTAGTGGGGAATTGGGAGGGGGGATAGTAAGGAGTAGAATGTTGTTGTCAAAATAAAACATTCCTTTCTAGAAGCCCAAGGTCATACTTTATCTCTGCACCTCTGCACCTGACTGGAAGTGGATGGGTGGAATTGCCAGTGTGGCAGAGGAAGATTGGACCATGTGATGGACTTGTGGGTGTGGGGGCAAGATCATGAACTTTCAACTCGGTAGGAAACCCCGGAAGCTTTCAGATTTGGGTTTCCACAGATGTGCCAATGTGTCTCTCTAAATAAATTGGAACTTAGAGCAATGCTTTGCCTTAGACTCTGATTTAGTTTTGGATAATATTTGGAACGCTGACACCTGGTTTCTGACATACCCTAGTTGGGGACCCAGGAAGAGCCGAGGTGGCGCAGTGGTTAGAGTGCAGTACTGCAGGCCACTTCAGCTGACTGCTATCTGCAGTTCAGCGGTTCAAATCTCACCGGCTCAAGGTTGACTCAGCCTTCCATCCTTCCGAGGTGAGTGAAATGAGGACCCAGACTGTGGGGGCAATATGCTGACTCTGTAAACCGCTTAGAGAGGGCTGAAAGCCCTATGAAGCGGTATATAAGTTTAACTGCTATTGCTATTTAAAGCTACAGCTGCCACAGTTTTGCCACTGGCCATGCAGCCTGGGATTTATCGGAGTCCCAAATATATACAGGTTCATACCTACCCCTAAGTAATTATTTATCTTTGACTCCTGCTTGGAATAATCTCTGCAGCCATTCTTCCTAGGGTTTAGAAAAGGTGCCTGCGCCAAGATAATCAAATTGACTTTTTTGCCTAAGGCAGGACCAGAACTGACAGTTCTCTGGTTTTCTAGCCTATGTTTAACCACTGCACCAATCTGGCTCTCTAATCCTAAAGGAAAATAAACCTCTATAAGGTGAAAGTAAAGCTTCCCCCTGCACATATATGCTAGTCGTTCCCGACTCTAGGGGGCGGTGCTCATCTCCGTTTCAAAGCCGAAGAACCAGCATTGCCGAAGACGTCTCCAAGGACATGTGTCCGGCATGACTAAACAGGTGCACGGAACGCTGTTACCTTCCCACCAAAGGTGGTTCCTATTTTTTCTACTTGAATTTTTACATGGTTTTGAGGTTGGCAGAAGTTGGGACAAGTATCGGGAGCTCACTCCGTTATGCGGCACTAAGGATTTGACCTTTCTGATCGACAAGCTCAATGTCTTAGCCACTGAGCCACCGCATCCCTTAAAATAAGGGTGCTCTATAAACCTCTATACTGGATGCAAATTAAGAATCCTGCATGCTTCTTGCTTTTTCTTCAGGTTCTTTCCAGCACTAGGAGCTGATTGTGGTTGTTTATCCGGAGTGATCATTAAAATGTGGATATTGTAATGCTCTTTGGAATTTTCTGTACCCTGAACATAGATTGTCCAACCCTTCTGTTCCCCTAGGTTTGTTTCTAAATCTGGCTTGTTTGGCATCCTCTCAGCTGCTTTCTCTGCCTTGCTCTTTCCAATTGCCATAAAGGACAGGAAACTGTTTTAGTGGCAAGAATGTTTTAATAAAAGGCTCTCACCCCCTTGAATGCAGATGAACCTTGAAACATGAGCTGGTAGCTGTTAGGCAGTGGGGTGTATATGTGGAGGTTAGGAGTCGTGAAGTCATCAGTAGCGAACAACATCTGAATTTGGGCACAGCTAATGAGCTTGTGAGTCATAGACATGACTCCAGTGTTCTGGTATTTGAATACATTTCCAGCAGCCTCTTTTGTGCAGCACAGTCTTGCACTAAGTAGAACAGCATAAGAGTATAAAGTCTGTCTTTTTAGTCTGTCTTTTTAGAAAAACAGAATGAATCATAATAACAGGCTTCTACATTCTGAGCATGGCCGTACATCACATATACCTTCTAGTTCTGTGATGGTGAACCGATGGCACACGGTGATGGTAAACCGATGGCACACGGTGATGGTGAACAGGTGGCACGTGTGAGGCATTTGTTAGGGCCTCACATGCTTGCGCCTGCCAGCTCACTTCAGCCTTCTTTTGAGGCCATTTTTCACCCTCCAGAGGCTTCGGGGGCCTTCAGAGGCTTTCCTGAAGTCTCCGGAGGGCAAAAACTGTGACTTCCGGTTTGTCCTTAGCTCTGTATTTATCCCTTGGGAGCCTTCAGGGAAGCTGTCCATGGGGTGGGGGTGGGTGGGAGGCTTTTTTCGTCCTCCCCAGGCTCCTGGAAAGCCTTTGGAGCCTGGGGAGAGTGAAAAAAACCCACCAAAAGTGTGTCTGTGGGGATTGCTGGTTGGGTGTGCTTGCGCGCTGGGGGGGTTGTATGCATAGCATAATGGGTATGGCATGCCCGTGCATGACCCCTCTGAACTTCCCCCACTTTTGGCACGGTAGCCAAAAAAGGTTCGCCATCACTGTTCAGGTTGTTGACTAGTTGTTATAGTCAGTGGCTTGTGAGCCCTGGTAGTGCAGTGGTTGGAGTATTGCAAGTTAACCCTGCCTACAGCTTGTGGTTCAAGGTTGAGTCAGCCTTCCATTTTTATGAGGTTTGTAAAATGAGGACCCAGACTATTGGGAGCAATATTCTGTCGTAGACAATCCAGACAATGCTGTAAGCCCTATAGAGCAGTGTATAAGTGTATAAATCTTAAGTGATATTGCTATTGTTGTTCTGGAATAATGTCTAGGCAAGCAATCTTAGTTTGTATAGAACAGGGGTGTCAAACTCAGGGCCTGCCAACCAGATCCAGTCCATGGGGTACTTAGATCTGGCCCGTGGGGCCGCCCTGGAAACAGAGAAGGACCACCATGTGGTGCCTCTGTCAGTGAAAACGGAGCTTTGGAGGGGGGGAGCAAGCTTTGTTTTTGCTGACAGAAGGCTGCAGAAAGCCATTCTGGCTGAAAATGGGGCCAAGCCCACCCCGTCCCGGCCATAGCACCTGATGCCCCGAGGTAATACACAACCCTGATGCAGCCTTCAATGAAACCGAGTCTGACAGCCCTGGTGTAGAATAATACAAGCATGCTGGGATACATCTAGATTGTGATTGAGCCTGTGATATATGGGTCAAAACATATCAGACCTGACAGATACGGTCTTTTATCATTAACAGGTAATATTCCATGCAGCAAAGTTATAAGATAGTTGACCAGGAAATTCTGATTTGACATGTAAAAAGATGTACAACTAGTAGAATAAAAAGAAGGAAAGGTACATCTGATGTAGCACAGGTGGACTTATTGAGCTCCTCTTTGTAAGTGCCTCCTTGTTTCAAAAGCCATTAGTAGGTGGACAGGACATAGTTTCATCAGACATGAAGACCTTTTCCCATACTATCCAAATGTCTGCAGATCCTAGTAAATAATAAAAGAGGATGAATGACTAAAAATGTGAATGAAAGATCTAAGATATATCTCAGAAGGTAAGGATTGATATTATCCCGGTGTGTAGGTATATAAACATAGGAATGTATAAGATGATGATAGCTGCATATCATGCACAACATTGTTCAGAGTTCTGTATGAAACAAACCAAAGGGAAAAAGTTATTTTGGTAGGTGATATGAATAGATAGATGAGAATGAGATGAGTATGGGAAAAGTGATTGGGCCATTCAAAGATCCTGAGAATGATGTATTTACTAAGAAATAGGCCTATTTGTTTTAAATGTTTGAAGAACACCTAAGTTGTTCAACTGTACATCTGTATGAAATGGGAATGTAAATCTGAAGAGATAATGGATTTGTTTGTGAAGAAATATTGAGAAATTAGGGAAGGATCCAAGAATGGGGAATAATGCCAATTTCTGAGTAAAATTAGGAGTGAACTAGTGGGAGATATGGACATGGAAGAAAAGAAGAGTTTAAGAAACAAATGAAAGTAGAATGTTTGCAGAAAGAGAAAGCATGAATCTCGGGTATGAAAAAGTCAGATTATTCCTCTGATAAAATGAATGGAAAGCAGACATAATATACATAATATGTATATAGAGAAAAGGATAATCTTAAAGAATGTAGTCAAAGAGTCCAAAGAATGCTTAAGATTAAAAGATGAAGAAAAAATGTGGAGTGTTTTTAACCAAAATAAAACATTTTGGAAGTGGGTGATAAAGGATAAACAAAGAGCCGCCAGCAGAGTGATTGGAATTAAAAATAAAAGGGGTAAAATGGTTTGGGCTGAAAAGGAAGTAAGGAATGTTGGAAGAAATACTTTGAAATTTGTCTGTAAATGATTCCTCAAATATATTTTGGAATGAAATGTCAAACTCTGTTAATGGTCACGTGAAAGAAAACATTGGTCAAAGAAAGTCATGAATTCTGTAAAAATGGTATAAAAGTTGATAAATGTAATTTGGAAAATTTTAATATGAAATGTATATTTCCCGTTGTGATTGTGCAAATTCTTTGGTGTACTCGTAAAGACTGATTTTGTGCCTGAAGAATGCTGTTATTGTTCTTCTGTATGAAGGAGGGAAGAAAATAAAATGAAATTATAGAGCTATTAGTTTGTTCAGTGTGCTTGGGGAAGTGTTTGGATCAAACGGTATAAGAGATGATAGTTAGCAATATGCTAGAAATTGATAATTAATTATAAGTGCGGTTCAGCTTTATGTTAGACAGAAGATCTAAAAAACAGAGTTTTATCTCTTCAGGAAAACCCTGAGAAATGCATATATTCATTTGTCAAATTTATTTGCCATCCATCTTGCCATGGATGGCATTACAAGCATTACTCTGGACAGCATGAATGTGAGGGGAAAAAAGTTGATTGCAAATTTGTTGATTTAGAAAAAGTATATGATAAAGAGACTATGATTGAATTGTGGAATGTTTTCCATGGAGTTGATGGTTGGTTGCTGAATTCTAAAAGTTGTACATGATGGATATAAAGTGTGCCAAAGATCAAGATAGCTGGGATTGACATGGAAAATGGACTGAACAATTGTAAATTATACATAGTGGGGGGAAAATGAGTAGATGATCGTGTATATGTTAGTAGAAAATTTAATACAGGCAAAAAATAATAATGTTGGAACCTAAAGCTGTAGAAATGCTGGCAGCAAGATATAAATAATCTGTTGGAAAGAACACTTGCAAAAAGAAATGAAAGTGGTGTATATGAATATGTTCCTGCTCATTTTATTAAGAGAAATATAAAAATGAATTAAACCAATGAGTATAGGACCCCCACATCAATGAGAATAGCTTAGTAGTAGGGTTTAGAATGAATGGGTGATGAATGTGAATTGTGATGTGATCATGATTTGCAACCTTCCCTGCTGTCTTCCCACAAGCAAAGTCAATGGGGAAGCCAGCGGGAAATTGGAAGTTGCGGTCATGTGAGGTCCCTGCTTAACCAACTCTACAATTCTCTTTTGATGGCAGCCAGGATTGCCTGAACTGCCATCACCGAGCAGAGAAGTCATTGTGGTTTTTTTTGTTTTTGTTTTTAATTATGACTGCCGCTTAAAAATGGAGTTTTATGTCCCAATTGGCCTACTAAGCAAGGAGTAGCTGCAACTCATCTTAGCAATCTTTTCCTTTTTCCAGAATGGGAGGAGGGAATGGTCACACGTGGGTTTTATCACAACCTGATTGGTCCAAGGCTGAGAGGAAATCTATAAATACTGGTGCCTGTCCATTGCTAGCCCAGATTCTCTCAGCCTGGTCCAAGCTGTAGAGTAGTTGGATAGGTTCTGTTTGTTTTCTCCTTTTGGGTGAGTTCTATTCAGTCTGATTCCTATTTGGCTAATTGGGCACTTTAAATTGAAATTCTAAATTGCTCTGCTGCGGCCCCAAGGGACAGATCTCTGCCTCGGGCGGCTGGGGGAGAGCCCAGTGGGGCTCTAGTCTCCCCCCCGCAGGCCAGGAACCTTTGCCCGTCCCCGGGTGCGGGGGTGCGGTTCCATTCAAACTGCTTCGTTCAAACTACTTGAAGGGGCTGTTTTTTTGCAGCATTCAAACTGCTTCGTTCAAACTATTTGAAGAGGCTGTTTTTTGCAGCATTCAAACTGCTTCGTTCAAACTACTTGAAGAGGCTGTGTTTTTGCAGCAGGAAAGTGAAAGTGAAACTTTAAGCCTCGAGGCTCCAGCGTGCAGATCGCTCCGGAGGGGGCCCCTCGCTGCAGGCTTCCTTTGTTTGTGTTGCCGGGGAGACAGAGCAGGGGGGGAGAGCGGCTCTCCCTGCTCAATTTAAAGTGAAGCCGGCTAGAAGCCTGGCTGGGCTGCTGGTGATTATTTCCAGCCCTTTTCTCCCGCACACGGAGTTCCGGTGGCCATTTTGGAGGCTGCCACGTGCGTGAGGCCTGGCCCTTATCGACGGGCCTAGTGCGGCCTAGTGAGAGGCCTTGAGCCTAGGTCTCCCCACAGGCTTCAGGCCCTGGTCTCAGGTGGGACTTTGGAGGCCGATTCCTGCTCCTTTCGTCGGACACGTGAGTGGGGCATGGACGAGGGAGCGGAGATTCCCCAGGGGCAAGGGGCAGGCCCTACTGGGAGTGAGGAGGCCCTGGATCAGGAGGTGGGGAGGGGGCCTCCCCCTCAGAGACCCCTTTCTTCAAGGCGCCCCTCCAGTTCTGTCTCTAGGGATGAGGCAGCTCGCCATAGGGCGCTGGAAAGGACCTTTGCCAGGGCAGAAAGGCAGGCCCAGTCCTCCAAGCCTTTATCTAGGGACAGATCCAGGTCCCCTCTTAGGCCCATTTCAGAAAGGTCTCTACTTAGAGGTTTTAGCCCGGCTTCTTCAGGCAGCTCCCCTGGTAGGTCGCAGGCCTTCTCCAGGAGGGGGCGTTCTCCATCCCCCATAGATGATCCTCTGGAGGGCACGTCCAGAGGCCCCTGTTCCCCCCAAAGGTTGGCTCCTCAGGGCCCTGCTTCCACTTTTGGGGATGTGGAGGATCTGGATAATCTCCCTGAAGGGATTAAGAGGCTTATTTCGGCAGCCATCACTCGGGGCATTGCCCAGCGGGACAAAGGCTCCCTTTACTCTAGGCATGGTGGGCTGAACAGGGCTCAGTTTCGGGCTTCCTCCCCTTCCATGATCAGTGAGGCTTCCTTCCTGGGTGGGGGGGAGTTACCCCAGGAGATGGGATTCTCAGATGATGAGAATACCACTGTTTCGGAGGAACCTTCTTCTAAGGTCCTATTTATGCCCGCCTTGTTTAAAGTTCTCTTGGATAAGGCGAGACACACCACCAAGGTCGGAACTGGGGATCCCTCTGTGCCCCCCCCAAGGGATCCCGACATGGTCATGTTCTCTGCCACGGCCACCAACAAGGAAGAGATCCCTGCCCCTCCCTTGTTCCTAGAGGTTCTGACCGACCAGTGGGCTAAACCTTCCACTTTCTCTTCTCCAGGTAGTACCGACCGTCGACATTATAACGTGGAGCAAACCTTTGCTCAGGCCATTCAGCTCCCGACGGTTGACACCCCTGTGGCCGCATTGGTGTCCTCCTCCCCGGTGGTGTCGGGCGATGCGGCAGATAAGATGAAGCCGGAGGATAAGCGCGCAGAGCTTACCTTGCGGAAGAACTTCAACGCCACAGCGTGGGCCATTAAGGCGGCGGCCTCGGCTTCCTACTTTAATCGTGCCACGGTCATGTGGCTCAAGAAGCTGCAGGCACGCATTCCCATACAGGAGGACCGGATCCATCAGGATCTGGTCAAGATTCTGGCGGCGTGTCAGTTCTCAGCTGACGCGACCTTGGACACGGTCAAGTTTGCTTCTAGCGCCCTGGCCACCTCGGTCACCTCCCGTAGGCTCCTGTGGTTGCGCCATTGGCAAATGGACAACAAAGCCAAATGGGATTTGGCGGCTGCCCCCTTCAAGGGGCCCGATCTCTTCGGGGAGGCCCTTACTCGCATCCTCGTGGAGGATAAGGACAAGAAGAAGGTCCTACCCTCCACGGCTAAGAAGGCCGAGAACAAGCCACGTCCCTTCCGTAGGCAACGGTATAGGGCCCCTAACTTCGGCTATAACCAGCGCTTCTCTTCTTTCTCTTCTGACAGGCATTTCTTGGGGCAGCCCTTCCAGGACAGGAGCCGTTTCCAGGGCCAGGCTCGGCGGCCCTTTCGGGGGGGAGGCGGCCGTCCCTTCCGCAGGGGGAAGTGACTCGAACCCGAGTCATCCCATCGGCGGCCGCCTCGCTCTTTATGCGGACCGGTGGGACGACATCACGTCGGACGCCTGGGTTCGAGCCACGGTTCGTTACGGGCTCAGGTTAGAATTTCTCTCCACTCCTCCAAATCTCTTTCGGTCGTTCCCTCCATCCCGGAGTCGAGAGCGCTGCCGCCTGCTGAGTCAGGCGATCGCCCACCTCCTCGAAATCCATGCGGTGGAGGCGGTTCCCGCAGGGGAACGGGGCCGGGGCCACTACTCAAATCTCTTCGTGGTCCCGAAGAGCACGGGGGGTTGGAGAGCAATTCTAGACCTCAAGCGCCTGAACAGGTTTCTGGTCTACAGGCGGTTCAAAATGTCATCGCTCAAGTCCATCCTTCAGGGCATCAGGAAAGGCGATTTCCTGGCCTCCGTGGATCTCACGGAGGCCTATCTTCATATCCCCATCCTGCCCGCTCATCGCCGGTTCTTGAGGTTCTCCCACGGGCCCCACCATTACCAGTACAGGGCTCTTCCCTTCGGCCTGGCCTCGGCCCCGAGGACCTTCACAAAGGTCCTGGCGGCTCTGGCGGCCCATCTGAGATCGGTCCCGATCCGCCTCCAATGTTATTTAGACGATGTCTTGCTTCAGGCGGGCTCCCTGTCTCAGGCCGTTTCAGATCTTCAGATTACCATTCGAAGCCTCCAGGCCCTGGGGTTCTCGGTAAACTTCGAAAAGAGCCATCTCACTCCCTCCACTCGCATTCTGCATCTGGGGACAGTCATAGATTCCAGGTTGGGGGAGGTGCGTCTGTCTCAGGAGAGGCAGGTCAGCCTTCGTCGGCTGGCAGAGAGCGTTCGCACAAAGCGCTCCGTTTCCATCCTCTCTCTGTCGCAGTTATTGGGCAAGATGGTCTCTTGCATAGGGATTGTCCCGTGGGCCAGACTCCATCTTCGGCCCCTTCAATGGGAGCTTATCCCCTATCAGAGGGGACGAATGAGCAATTCCCTTCGGACTCTCCGCATCTCGACGGGGGTCCGTGCATCCCTGGTGTGGTGGCTCTCCCCGGCCATCCAGCGGGGGTGTCTGTTCTGGGAGCCGAACAGGGTGACCGTCACCACGGACGCGAGTCTGTTCGGGTGGGGGGCCCTGGTGGGCTCTCGGATGGCTCAGGGCAGATGGACGGCCTCGGACCTCCGTCACAACATCAATTGGCTGGAACTGAAGGCCGCGCGTCTGGCTCTGAGTCACTTTCGCTCCTCGGTGGAAGGGAGCCACGTTCTCCTCCTGACGGACAATGTGGCCACCAAGGCGCACATCAATCGTCAGGGCGGGACCCGCTCGAGAGCCCTCTGGCTGGAGGCTCTGCGATTGGGGTCGTGGGCGGAGAAACACTTACAGTCCCTGGTGGCGGAGCACATCTCGGGACTCTCCAACGTCCAGGCGGACTGGCTCAGTCGAGCAACTCTGGACAACGGCGAGTGGCAACTCCACCCGTCGCTGTTCCGGGAGATCTGTCGTCGGTTCGGGTCCCCCCGGGTGGACCTGTTTGCGTCTCCCGAGAACACACAACTCCCGCGTTTCTTCACCCGTTTCCAATCCAGCTCGGCGGAGGGCACGGATGCCCTCAGGAGCCGGTGGCCCCCGGGCCTTCTCTATGCCTTTCCCCCCATTCCACTCATCCCGGGGACCGTCAGGAAGGTGGTGACGGAAAGGGCCCTGGTCATTCTGGTGGCCCCGTTTTGGCCCAGGAGACCCTGGTTTGCGGACCTGGTTCAGCTGTCAGTGACTTCCCCGTGGAGGATTCCGCAGGGGGAGGTGGTCTTACGGCAGGGGGCCCTGATTCACCCAGAGCCTCAGTGGCTTCAGCTGACCGTTTGGCTCTTGAACGGCGGCTTCTAAGGGGGGCTCATCTGTCTTCCGGGGTCATTCGCACCATCGAGGCGGCCCGTCGTCCCTCGACGACCCGCATTTATAACTCCACCTGGGCAGCGTTCGTCAGTTGGTGCTCCCTCAAGGGCATCTCTCCCGACAGAGCCACCATCCCCAACGTCTTGGATTTCCTTCAGAAGGGCCTGGAGGACGGGCTCTCGCAAAACACCTTGCGTCGCCAAGTGGCGGCTCTGTCCTCGGTCTTGGGGGGGGCGGGGTCTTCTTCTCTTTCCCAGTCTCCTCTGGTCAAGCTGTTCCTCAAGGGGGCGGCAAATCTCAGGCCTCCCCCCGTTCATAGATTCCCCACGTGGGATCTTCCGCTTGTCCTCAAGGCCTTGACGGGAGCTCCGTTTGAACCTCTCCGCTCGGTGCACTTGCGCTTCTTATCGCTGAAGGTGGTCTTCCTGGTGGCCATCACTTCCGCCCGGCGTATATCCGAGCTGGGCGCCCTGTCTTGTAAGGACGACCTCTGTCATTTTCACCAGGACAGAGTGGTCCTTCGCCTTGACCCGGCATTCGTCCCCAAAGTAAATACCCCCTTTCACAGGGCTCAGGAGATCGTCCTGCCTGACTTCTGCCCGAGTCCGTCCACTGACAGGGAGCGTCTTTGGCATCGCCTGGATGTCCGCCGTGCCTTGCGGATCTACCTCCGGCGGACCAAGGATTTCCGCAAGTCGGAGGCCTTGTTCGTCTCCTTCCTACCTGGAGCTCTGGGTTCGAGGGTGTCCTCGGCTTCCATCGGCCGTTGGCTGCGTCAGGCCATCTCGGAGGCCTACGTGGCCTCAGGGCGGCCGGTTCCGTCAGGCGTCACGGCGCACTCTACAAGGAGCGCGGCAACCTCGGCAGCGTGGGCCACGAGGGCCCCGTTTGAAGACATCTGCCGGGCGGCTACCTGGGCCACTCCAACCTCGTTCATCCGACATTATCGTCTGGATGCTTTCGCGTCGGCGGACGCGTCTTTCGGTCGTAGGGTCCTACAGGGGGTGGCAGCTGAGGCTTCCCTTGGTTCCTAGAATTCCTGTTCTCCCTCCCTGGGACTTTAGCTTGGGTATGTCCCACGTGTGACCATTCCCTCCTCCCATTCTGGAAAAAGGACGTTGGTCTTACCTGAACGTCTATTTTCTGATGGGAGGAGGGAATGGTCACAACCCGCCCTGAGTTCTGTCTGTTGGGGCCAAGGGGAGGGCCCGGGGGGTGTTTCCCGGGGTTTGTTGTGTTGTTTCTTGTTTTTCAGTTGTACCGTTCATGTTCGAGAATCTGGGCTAGCAATGGACAGGCACCAGTATTTATAGATTTCCTCTCAGCCTTGGACCAATCAGGTTGTGATAAAACCCACGTGTGACCATTCCCTCCTCCCATCAGAAAATAGACGTTCAGGTAAGACCAACGTCCTTTCTGTTCTTATCATGACATTATTTAATTTGGCTTACTAGTTTTTCTTTTACTGCTATACTCTACAAAAGGTTGCTAAATTTCCCCCCCTCAAAGGAACATTTTGATGGGAATATATACATTATGGTCCCCTCCACTATCAGTCTAATAACATGTCAGTGCTTATGAATGAGAAATAGCAGGTGCTGCCTAGGATTTCCAGGGATTGGAAATGTGCAAAATTGGAACAAGTTTAGGCAGGAATTTCCTTCTAAAATGTCTGCTATGGAACATTAAAAAAATATATAAAAGCAAGCAGAATTTATAACTAGACAGATACATATTCTAACTATTTTGCAAACAAATTGCTGCTGAAAAGCACAAGCCAAACACCGACTTTCCATATCTTCAAGGCGTGGGTGGAGGTCCTTTGTTTCTGTTTTTAATCCCATATCCTTTTGAAATAATCTAGAGTTAATCTTTGGAGCGGTGTGGTGTGGAGTGAATTGTTGCCAATTTCATAAGCGGATTGGCACCAATTAGAAGATAGAATGTGAGGTGTTGAAAGAACTTGTTGAGAGATCTAAGTGTTGGAAATTCTTGCCTTTTGGTATTCCTGGTGCCACAGTTTCATTGTGTGACCGCCATATGTTGTGAGTATGTTAAAGCACAAATCCAATATTGAAGACAGGGTTGACACTGAAATGAATGTGTGATCTGTATTAAGGACTTGAATGGTATGGATGCTGGGCAGGAGGTTAGCAAGCCTGTGTTTGAGATTCAAGAGCTGCCATGGGGCAGGTTGAACTCTCATCCTTCACTCCAGCTCCTGCCAGGGACATGAAAGGAGACCACAACTGGACATCTCCAGAGCTACAGTGGTGTCACCAGCTAACCCTTTCAATGCAGAAGCACCTCAGTGCTTCTGACGCAAGTACAAGAAACTTAGAATACTTGGTAGGTACCAGGAGCTGTTATTCTGAATGCCAAAATGGTGCACTTGTTTCTCTTGAAATCCCGCTCTGGCTGTAGAAATATTGAATGAAAGGAAAACTGCTTTACATTTGCAGTGGGCCTGATTCACAGCAGAAGCCCAAAGAGTTACCACTTGATGATGGGCTCTTCATCTGAATCAGGTTTCCTGTACTATATAGTAAATCCACACCACATTGACTCTAAGTGTATTATTGGACCTATTGCTTGGCTCTTTTGGTCACCTCTATTAGTTAGAATAGAATAGAATAGAATAGAATAGAATAGAATAGAATAGAATAGAATAGAATAGAATAACAGACATGGAAGGGATCTTGGAGGTCTTCAAGTTCAACCTCCTGCCTAGGCAGGAAACCATATACCATTTCAGACAAATGTTGTCCAATCTCTTCTTAAAAATTTCCAGTGTTGGAGCATACAGAACCTCTGGAGGCAAAGTCATTCCACTGATTAATTGTTCTGTCATGAAATTTGTCTTTAGTTTTAGGTTGCTTTTCTCCTTGATTTGTTTCCACCCATTGCTTCTTGTCCTGCCTTCAGGTGCTTTGGAGAATAGCTTAACTCCCTCTTCTTTGTGGCAGCCCTTGAGATATTGGAACACTGCTATTATGTCTCTTCATTAAATTAGACATTCCCAGTTCCCGCAACCATTCTTTATATTGTTTTAGCCTCCAGTCCCCTAATAATCTTTGTTTTTCTTCTCTGCACTTTTTCTAATAGGCTAAACATTGCGTGATATCTACAGTAAAATGGGTAGTCCTTGAGTTACAACCATAATGGAACTTGCCCATCATGTTTACAACTTGGGATGGTTGCATTTTATTTTATGACACTTTTTACAATGATTGTCAAGCGATGCCACAATTGTAAGGTGAACACTGCAGTCATAAAGATTGGTTTTTTTTGCAAAATCATTATAAAATATGGTCCACGTGACCACGGATCATTGCAAATGCCTATAAATGCAGTCTAGTTGCTGAGTGCATGAGGGTGCACAAAGGGTGGGCAACAGACCGTTGTAACTTTGAATCTATGTCCTAATAATACCTATGTGGGTTGGCTGGAACTTTGGTTGCTAGTTGTAAGTCTAAAACTATTTGTATGTTAAATGCTAACTTGATGAGTGAGATATGACTGTTAATCAGGCAATCAATCTGATTATTTACAAAGTGACAAATCTTTTCTATTGATACATTTTAGCCTTGATGAAGTGAAGAATTAAGGATGCAAAGCATGGTTCAAGCATATTAATCAGAGGTGCCCTGTGGTTCCATCTGGAGGCTGTTTTTTTAATTTATGTTTAAGATGGGATTTTAAGCGTTACTTTAATACAGAAAATGCAAGTGGCAGACGCAATTTCAGGAGATAATCCCCACCGTCAGAGAGAGAAAGCAGCGGAAATATCTCTTCCAGACATCCAAGGTGATATTTGCTGCACACATGTAATACAATATTTCAAAAAACAGGCAGCGGACAATTTCTCTTAAAGGAACATGGTCCCCATGCATGCACATTTAAGCAGTTTAAATAGAACTGAAATTTCCTTACTTGATGAATTCTCTAACTGCACTATAACTTATAAAGTTAAAATTGTGATACTACAAAAAATAAGAAGTTACAGGTTCGGTTCCCAAGGGAAAAAAACATGTTGATTTCAAGGGAAACAATTTCATCTATGGGTTATCCATTGCATACTGTACTTGTGCTTTGGAAGTCCTGGCTAATTATTAATTGTATAGTTTGATATAAACCTATATTACCTGCCATTTCTAACTCAAGAGTTACTTAGTTATTGATTTGAACATAGTTGAGATACTTTATAATTGGTTTCAGGGTGATTTACGAATTCAATTTATGAATAAATACAATGAATTTATAGACAAATCTTAAAATAATAAACTTAAAATAGGGACATATATAAGGCTAGCTCTAACTTCTCCAACAATACTTTGTAAGGACTGCAACTGTACATGTTCTTGCTTACCAACTGCCTCATTTTTATAATAGCATAAAAAAAAATGAGGATGCGACCAATTCTCATATTTAAGACTATCACTGCGTCCTGAACTCTTGTTATACCATTCAGGTGCTTAGCAACCTCGGCTTATTTGTCACCATTGTAGTATTCTAGACTTAATAACAATTGTCAACTGGAAAGACAAAAAAAGTCCAGATAGTCGATGTTGCATAGCTGAAAACAGCAGAAGAGAAGAGAAGGAACTGGGGCGGATCACAAAATACAAAGACTTGCATATAGAAGTAGAATGACTGCAGCAAAAGGAAGCAAAAATAGTATCTGCGGTTATAGGATTCTTGAGTTCAATCCCAGAACATCTGCAGCACCATATGAACATTGGCGACATTGACAAAATCAACATCAGTCAATTGCAAAAGGCAGTTTTATGTGGAGCATTTTGTTTATTTGTTACATTTATTTGCTGCCCATCTCACTGCAAAATAACTCTTCTTATGAAGTGATAAGCTCCTTATTTGCCTCCAGCTCTTAGCCTACCTAGCAGTTTGAAAGCTGGCTCCTTCAGCCAAGAAATGGAGGCAAGCACTGTGCTATGCAGTTGGATCTGGCTATCACAGGTTCTTAGGCAGAGCTCAATAAGTGGATAAAAATACCAAATACAGCCTAAACATCTGGCTGGCTCTGAAACCGACAACAACAACAACAACGAGTTGCTAAATTAATCCACTGGTCATTATGTAAAAAAAAATATGACTTATCTGTATCCAAAAAGTCATGGGAGTACAAAGTGGAAAAAGTTGCCGAAAATTAGAAGGTGAAGATATTATGGGACTTTTGAATACAGACAGATTGCCTGTTGGAACACAACATGCCACATATCACAATTGTAGAGGGCCGAAGAGTACGGTTTATTGATATCGCTGTACCAGGAGATGCCAGAGTCGAAGAAAAAACTAGAAAAAAAATCACGAAATATTGTGACCTGGCCACATGGATATGGATGAAAAATGTAACAGTGATACCCATTGTCATCGAGGCACTTGGTACCATGTACCATCTTATATTTTAAAAAGATACTCGGTTGATACCTAGGATGCTGGCAGCAACCAGTATCAACTATTAGCACCAGTCAATGGTATTTGTGATGCATTTTTGAATGTTCAATTGACTGAGTTTCATGTTTAATGAATAAATAACAACAACAACAACAACAACAATAATAATAATAATAATAATGTGCATCAAAATTTCACAAACTGACTATCTACAATGCCATGACCGTGTTGCTAAGATCATACATTGGAAATTGTGCCAAAAGTTGGATTTGAGTACAGCAAAAACCACTGGGACCATTTAGAAGGTTTTAGAGAATGAGAATTTCAAGATCTTGTGGGACTTCAGAATCCAGACTTACAGGCACTTGGCCTACAACACACCTGACATAACAATAGTTGAAAAGAAAAAAGTATGTTTCGTTGACATTGCAATACTTGGTGATGCACGAATTGAAGATAAACAGTGAGAAAAAATTACAACGTACTGGGACTTGCAAATTGAAATTGAGCGACTGTCAAAAAAGAAATCATGTGTTGTCCCAATTGTAATTGGAGCCCTTGGAGCAATACCTAAAGGGCTACCTCGCTTTTTTGAAATTCTAAATTTACCTGACTTGAACATTCTGATTCTACAAAAAACCACCCTACTTGGAACAACTTATATCCTCCGACGTTACCTTAACAGTTCTTAGGTCCTTGGTTAAGACTCGAGCTGTTGAGCTACCAACCAACCCCAAAGGCTGTGAATCTCACCAAAGATTAACATAATAATAATAATAATAATAATAATAATAATAATAATAATAATAATAATAATAACAAGAAACAACAACAACAATAATAGTTCATTTTAGACAGGCCCTGTATCCATAGGCATGTGAAGCTTGTTATAATGATATCAAAATGACAAAATAAGTGTTGCAACACAACCTCCCAGAAGAATACAATAATTACTGCACACTCTATTTTCCAGAAAGATAATTAAAATCCAGAGTGTGACTTCAAATTTTATTGAACTTCAAGTAAATTAACTATTAATTTCAGTGTGTTGTTTAACCGAGACAGTTTTCTTGTTGTGTCAATTGTTTTCAGTCTGCATCAATGGTTGCAATATATATAATTATGGAAGCTGTCAAAATAGAGAAACACCCCCATAACATGAATAAACGTGATGATACCTCCCACCTACCAGACATCTGGAAACCAGCCCTGGTAAACAAATGAGCCCCACCCACCACCCAGGCCATTACAACACAAAACAACAACGGACCCACAGCCAGGACCAATCAGCATCAATCTACCAATCATGATACAGCCACACATCCAATCAATCCACTTACTGAAACAATGCCAGCACTCCACACACACACCCCCCACCAAGATTTATAGAAAGACAGCAGCTCCGGCTACGCTTTAAGGCTAAAACACCAGCCTGAGGATGGCGAGTGAGACCTTGCCGAAACATTGCCAAGACAATCTCAATCTTACATGGGAAAAGACCCGAATACAAGTTTTTGTTCGTAACAGACTGACGTTTCTTATTTTAATGAAGAGAAGGACCTATTGTCACTATTGTTGCCTTTGTATGTAGTCTGACGCCTACTGAATTTTTTTGAGTTCTTGATGTAATGAGGGACATCAAGATGAGAAATTATGACCAGAGTCTCTGATTTTGTTTTGTTTCTTTTTCTTTGCTCTGTTCAAGTCAGTGGAAAAAATTGCTCAGAATTCATTAAGGATGAGGCTATTTCCTTAGCTGAATCCTAAAGAGGATATGCACAGCTGTCTACAGAGGCTTAGAGTAGGAACTTGATGCAGAATTTGCCTATTCATTGACTGACTTAAAAAGTGGGTAGATTTGGGGAATCACTGAAAAAAACAAAACACAAGATTTCACAAGATCTCTGTGGGAGAAACCAATGAGTGAGAATGGTTTTGAGAGTGATATCCTTTCGCTGAACTTGGTTGTCATTTCCTTTCTCAACTGCTTGCATTCTGAGACAGGGGAAGACTTATTGATTTATTTGACACTATACACAATCACATAATTCTTGGCTGCGGACACGTATCATCATCCCTACAATGAAAATGTGAAAAACAGTTCAGCCAAAATTAAGCTAAAATCAACAGTGACATATATTATAATGACACTGGTACTTTGGTACTCAACTGGTTTGCAACTCATCGAATTTGGCAATCAACACATTTTGACATGAAAAGTTTGGTTTTGGTACTCATCGTTTGTTGGTACTTGACACACAAACTACAACTTATACAAACTACAACTTATTGTTGTCACCTTGTTGTTGTTAGTTGCGAAGTCATGTCCGACCCATCACAACTCCATGGACAATATTCCTCCAGCCTTCCTGTCTTCCATCCTCCGGAGTCCATTTACGCTCACACCTACTGCTTCAGTGACTCCATCCAGCCACCTCATTCCCTGTCGTCCCCTTCTTCTTTTGCCCTCAATCCCAGCATTGAGTCCTTACTTCTCATTTGGTAGTGAAAGTATTTGCGTTTCATCTTCAGGATCTGGCCTTCTAAAGAGTGGTCAGTCAATAATATAGTCAGTCACCTGCCTTGTGACTTACTATATTATTCCTCAGGGAAAAAAATTGTTTTGATACTCATCATATTGGTACCCATCACACTCCCCAAAACCAATTAACAATGACTACTGAGGTACCACTGTACATGAAGCATTTAACTATTACAAGTCCCCTAAGAGTTTGAGTTTTTTGAGTTTTTTGAGTTTTATTGGGATTTATATGCCGCCCTTTTCCCTGAGGGGACTCAGGGCGGCTTACAACCACAAGGGAGGGGGGTGCAGTGTCAAAAACAGAACAGTATGTGAACAAAGAAAAAATAGTAAAAACACAACTTTCATTCAGCAATCAAACACTCGGGCGGGTAAATTGGGAACCTATCCCCAGGCCTGCTGGGAGAGCCAGATCTTGAGGGCTGCGTGGAAGGTCTGGATAGTGGTGAGGGTACAGATCTCAACGGGGAGGTCGTTCCACAGGGTCGGAGCTGCAACAGAAAAGGCTCTCCTCCGTGTGGTTGCCAGTCGGCATTGACTGGCAGATGGAATTCGGAGGAGGCCCAGTCTGTGCGATCTAATTGGTCGATTTAGGGAGGTAATCGGCAGAAGGCGGTCTCTCAAGTACCCAGATCCACTACCATGGAGTGCTTTAAAGATGGTCATCAGTACCCTGAAGCGCACCCGGAGACCAACAGGTAGCCAGTGCAGCTCGCGGAGGACGGGTGTAACGTGGGCGAACCGCGGTGCGCCCACTATCACTCGCGCGGCTGCATTCTGGACTAGCTCTAGCCGCCGGATGCACTTCAAGGGCAACCCCATGTAGAGCCCGTTGTAGTATTCCAGCCTAGAGATCACAAGGGCTCGAGTGACTGTTGTGAGAGCCTCCCGGTCTAGGTAGGGCCGCAACTGGCGGACCAGGCGAACCTGGGCAAATGCCCCCCTGGTCACAGCTGACAGCTGGTGGTCAAAAGTCAGCTGTGGGTCCAGGAGGACTCCTAAGTTGCGGACCCTATCTGAGGGGTATAAAATTTGACCCCCCAGCCTAAGCGTTGGTGTATTAGCCAAATTATTGGGAGGGAAGCACAACAGCCACTCGGTCTTGTCCGGGTTGAGTACCAGTTTGTTAGCACTCATCCAGTTCCTAACGGCCTCCAGACCCTGGTTCATCACGTCCACCGCTTCATTGAGTTGGCACGGGGCGGACAGATACAGTTGCGTATCGTCCGCATATTGGTGGTATTTTATCCCGTGCCTCCGAATGATCTCGCCCAGCGGTTTCATGTATATGTTAAATAGTAGGGGGGATAAGACCGAACCCTGCGGCACCCCACATGTTAGGGGCCTCAGGGACGATCTCTGCCCCCCGACCAACACCGACTGCGACCTGTCCGAGAGGTAGGAGGAGAACCACCGTAAAACAGTGCCTCCCACTCCCACCTCCCGCAGACGTCGCAGAAGGATACCATGGTCGATGGTATCGAAAGCCGCTGAGAGGTCAAGGAGAACCAGGATGGACGCATAGCCTCCATCTCTGGCCCTCCAGAGATCATCGGTCAATGCGACCAAAGCGGTTTCTGTGCTGTAACCAGGTCTGAAGCCGGACTGGAAGGGGTCAAGATAACTAGCTTCCTCCAAGGCTCCACAAGAGAGCTCCACAATTCATCCTGTCTTCTCTCATGACCCCTCTTATCCAAAAGATAGGGGGATTACATACAATTTCTCCTAGAACAGTGGTGGTAAACCTTTAGCATGCGTGCTAGAGATGGCACGCAGAGCCCTTTCTGTGAGCAAGCACACAGTCGCCCCAGCTCTGTTTCAGGTCTCTTCTGCGCATGCACGCACATCTCCTACTGGCAGGCTGGTCTTTGGGTATCTGCCGTGCATGTGTGGGGGTACCTATAAGATTCACCATCACTGTCCTAGAATATTGATATTAAGTATTGCAGGATCAGCAATTCAAGATCCTGGCCATTTATGCTCAGAAGACCTAAATTTTATGTGTTAGTTATGCAGTATATGTACACGATACAGTAAATGACTAACTGCTTAATATGGAAACACAGTTAAATAAAATGGATTTACCCATCCTTATTGTCCTTAGCCCTGGCTTCCTTTTTATTCTCAATCCTGAATAATGTCTTCCCTTTCGGGTTTAAATTCATATTAGGAGAAGGAATCAACTGTGAAGGAAAGACCCACTTAGACAAAGATTGTGGCTGCGGGATGATTTACATTATATAATAAGAAATGCAGGATTGGTGCTAATAGTGTGGTGAGATTATTTCAAGTGCATGTTTTATTTTCTTTTGAAGTGCTGTTCCTATTTTTCATTGTATCCTCAGAGTTTGGAAAAATTCAATGTATGTTTAAAAAGCAGCATGAATGAAGGATATGGTGTGACGGGGGGGGGGAGCTAGATACCTATCTGTCCCTTCCCTTCGAATTAAAGCTTGCAAATTCAATTTTTTGGTTTGTATGTATGTGTGTGTGTGTGTGTGGAGAATATGACGTCTGTTGAATGCAAGCTTATCCATTGTCTGACTTTCAACTCATGTGATTTTCCTAGGCTTCCCTTGGAAAAAAAAGGAATCTATGAGTCACTTCAAATTCTGTTACAAAATCTATTAGTCATGTGTACTTCTCTTCCCAGCCCCCAGTTTTGTAAGTGAGACGTTTAAGAAAACCTCCAAGGAAAGAGGGTAATAATGTGGAATTTTTTTTAAAAAAAGAATCACTTGAAGAAAAGGATCCAGAGAGTTGTTTTCAAGTATTTTGGCATTTATCACCAATATATTCTGTTAGATAGCACAGCTTAAGAAGAGCCAAATGGAAAGAAAAATATAAATAAGTGCAGTAGGCTTAGTAATTTCGTGAACTGTATGGAAACCTTTTAGCTACATTTACAGCGCAGGTCTCAAATTGAGACAAAACGATTCAACTTTAACATCTTCACAAGTGGGTTTGATAGGATTCTAAGTAGTTTGTCTTATTTTATTTTATTTATTTATTTTATCTGTTTGTCAAACATGTACAAGATAACAAATATAGATAAGAACATAAACATGAACAAAGGAAGTAAATACAGATGAATGGGGACAGTAGGACAGAGACGGTGCGCTTGTGCACGCCCCCTTTACGGACCTCTTAAGAATGGGAGGAGACCCACGGTAGACAGTTTGAGTTTGAAGCTGAGAGGGTTTGAGGCTGTAACAATGGAGTCAGGTAGAGCATTCCAGTCGTTGATCACGCTGTTGCTGAAGTCATATTTTCTGCAGCTGAGTCTGAAGTGGTTCACCTTGAGTTTGTATAGATTGTTTGCCCGTGTGTCATTGTGGTTGAAGCTGAAGAAGCTGTTGACAGGCAAGACGTCTTGCATAGCGTACAATTGGAAGAGAGCTCTGAAGTGGATTTTTTTTACAGCTCAGTTTTTATAATAGCATACAATATTGCCCGTGTTTGCGAGACAAAGTTACTGCCGATATCATGCGTTAATGCTCATATTATGCAAGCGCAGGTACATTCCTCAACCCAGGATATACATTATAGTGACTCATAAAATGTTACTATAAGTACCATAAGACTTCTAGGAAAAGAGAAGCAAGCTCTAATTTGTAAGATATACTTACTGTCATGACTCAGTATTTATATAAGAAGATCAAAGCTGGAAAACGGAGTCATCATAATAAAGATTGCAATGTAGGCACACATCATTGCAAAGTGCTTTGCAGGGACTTTGTCTTGAACTATGTATGTGTTCCCAAATTCTGAATATTTTAGTAGTGTTTTTTTTTATTTATTGGATTATTTGGTACATCGCCAAGAAAAAATATATCAAGCAACAATAATATTCAGAAATTAGACATTTATGGATACTGGAATATATGGGTCATATATGGGCCCTCTCCCTTCCTTTAGTTTCTCTGGGTTGCCTTAGTTTCTCTTTTGGGTAGTAGGATTGTTTCGCTGGAAGCTGTTATACTTTGAACTTGATACAAGAAATCACACATGGGTTCTGATTAGGTTCTGATGAGCCGAGGTGGCGCAGTGGTTAGGGTGCAGTACTGCAGGCCACTTCAGCTGACTGTTATCTGCAGTTCAGCGGTTCTAATCTCACCGCTCAAGGTTGACTCAGCCTTCCATCCTTCCGAGGTGGGTGAAATGAGGACTCAGACTGTGGGGGCGATATGCTGACTCTGTAAACCGCTTAGAGAGGGCTGAAAGCCCTATGAAGCGGTATATAAGTCTAACTGCTAACTGCTATATAGGTGAGCCAGCCTTTTGCACTTTATACTCATATTCCTTCTGCATGCAGTTTTCTCCAAGAGCCAAAAAGCAAAATGTGTGTTATAACCTATCAACCAAACTTGCATTGCCTTTGAAGTAATAACAATAGCACTTAGACTTATATACTGCTTCATAATGCTTTACAGCCCTCTCTAAGCGGTTTTATAGTCAGTATATTGCTGCCTACAATCTGGCTCCTCATTTCATTAACGTCGGAAGAATGGAAGGCTGATCAAGATCAAACTCCTGGAAGTTGGCAGAGTTAGCCTGCAATACTGCATCCTAACCACTCGGCTCTTCCCAGGATTCTCAGATTGATTGTCTTTCATAATGGAAACAAACTCAGAATTGTCTGTTGAATGTAGATCTGTCTTCCCAGTTACTGCGGTGGTGCAGTGGGGAGAGTGTAGTACTGTAGGCTACCTCTGCTGACTGCCTGCTGACTGCAATTTGGCAGTTCAAATCTCACCAGGCTCAAGGTTGACTCAGCCTTCCATCCTTCCGAGGTCAGTAAAATCAGGACCCAGATTGTTGAGGACCATATGCTGACTCTGTAAACCACTTAGAGAGGGCTGTAAAGTGGTATATAAGTGTAAGTGCTATTGCTACTGCAAAAGCATTTTTAGATTCCATCCACACAATCACTACAGTGCAGAAAAAAAGAGAAGGCATCAAATATGCAAACAAAGAGGAACAAATTTCAAAAATGTAGTCATTTGGGATAAGAACTCTTCTCCTCTAGAGATTCTGATTCTGTTCTTTCACAAAATACCAGTGCCAGGAAAAGCCACTGCTCTGAGCTGATAGGTGAAGCTCCTTTGATTTCTCCCTTGCAAGAAACAGTTCAGAACTGTTGCTAAGAGGAAGAATTTTTTTCATTCAGGATTGTACCCTGCTTGATTGTTAAGTTCATCTCCATCCCTTTAAAAGTCCAAGGGAACTTATTTTCTCGGTAAATGCTGCAATTTACTCATTAAATAAGCATGCTGTTTAATCAGCATAGGTGGTGCTATTTGCATAATTTTGCTAATGTTTGCCCAGAGTCATTGTGAAATATAATATTCTCCATAGTGAGGGGGGAGGAGTATCCAGAATGGGTTGACCTTATCCTCTCGTGATTGGTTTGAGTCAGATAAGCTCTTTGGGCTCCGCCCCCTGGAAGTGAGCCTGCCCAGTTTTCTGACTCAAAACGATCGTGAGAAGTTGCTCATTCGAGAGCTCCAGGAATTTACTAGGATCTAAAGGAAAATTCATTTGGACCCGTCGAGTTTTGCCTCCCTGCTTCACACACAGCCTCCTCCTGCAGGATTGGGACTGCCACTAGCCCCCCTGGGGCGGCAGGCTGCCCTGGACACTGAGGACATCCGAAGACTCTCAGTGAGGAGCTTGGCCGGGCAGCAGGAGGAAGGGCAAAAGCCTCTAGCAGGCAGCCCTAACCAGGAGGACGGGCAAAAGCCTCTAGCAGGCAGCCCCAACCGCTGAGGCTTGTAAGTCGCTGGAGCGCTCCGTTGCTCCCCTCAAGGGTTGAGCGACGAACCAGGGCTTTCAAACGCCCTGGAGCGCCCGTGCTGCCTCCACGTGGCCAGAGGATCGTGAGGAAGCCGAAGAAGCTGTTCCTGGCCACAGCGGCATCGGAGGAGAGGCAGGAGGAAGAGAATCCGGCTGGGAGCGCACGTGGCAAGCTCTCAGGAGCTCAAGCCTCGCTTCAGGCACTTTTAAATTTCGCGCCCCTTTGCAAGCCGGTCGGCGCCATTTTGAAGCCGGGAGGACCCACGTGGTCCAAGATGGCTGCGCCCAGCAACTACCAGGAAGGAGAATCCCAGGCAGTTGCAAGCAGGGACTGCAGCCCCACCGGAGGGGCAGAAGAACAAGCACCCAGGTCAGTGGCTTCCCCAGAGACTGCCCGAGGAGGGGGGGGGAGAGGAAAGGCTAAATGCAAAACCAAGCACCTTTCCCCCAGGGCAGATCCAGAGGAAGGGAGGGGTCACAAGCCCCCCAAGCCCTCTAAATACGAGCGGAGGAGGCATAAGGCTTTAGAGAGACTTTGCAACCAAGCAGCCAGCCATCAGAACGCCCCAGGCAAAGGGGGGAAAATCCAGGCACTCCCTTTTCCAGCGGAGGCTCAGGGGAGAATCCAGCCCTGCCAACAAGGATCCCTATAGACACCTCGGGGCTTTGGGGCTCCACTCAGGGGTGGCAATCCCCTATCACCCCTACTGTGGGGGCAGCCTTGCCTACTGGCTTTCCCCTTTTGGGCAGCCCCCCCCTGCTCAGGGGGGCTTCAGCCCCAACCCAGCGCCTCCCACAGGGGCCCCCAACTTCCAAGAATTAATGATGCAGGCTTTTCAGCAATACATGGCTGCAGCATTCCAGCAGCCACAGCCTCAGGGCCCCCCCTCCCCCCACCCCCAGGGCTCCTGAATTCCCAGAGGCCCAGGAGGAAGAGATTCACAGCTCCTCAGATTCATCCCAGGAGGACAGTGACAATGAAAGTGAGGAAGGCGAGATCAGAGAACTCAAGCTATCAGAGGATGAAGGCATGCCTCCTCCTAAACCCACATTCACTGGGTTGTTCCAGCCCTCACTGTTTGAGTCCCTGCTCTTCAAGGCCAAGGCAACGGTCAAGCTAGGCAACAGAGCAGCGGAGGCCACACCCCAACGCCAGGGCCTCTCAGCAGAGAACATCTTTGATGAGCAGGCCATCGAGGCAGACACTGTTCCTACGCCCAAGACCTTCCTAGGCCTGATAAGGCGCCAATGGGCATCTCCTACAAAGGGCCCCTCACCCTCCTCTTCAGACAGGATGTTCTTCAATGTGGACCAAGAGCTGGCTAAGCTACTTGCACAGCCCACCATAGATGATCCAATCGTGGCTCTTCATACATCCACCAACATGCCTGGGGAGCCAGAGGATGCCTTGAAGGCGGAGGACAAGAAGGCAGACCTCACCTTGCAGAGGGGCCATCTAGCAGCGGCCTGGGCTGTGAAAGCATCCACCACAGCCTCTTTCATCATCAGATCTTCCTTGCTGTGGCTGCAGGAGCTACAGCAACGCACCCCCATAGCAGATGCCCGGTCACATCAGGACATCAACAGGCTGGCAGCGGCCATCCAGTTCTCATCGGATGCCACCCTGGCTGCAGCCAGATTTGCTTCCAGGGCGATCGCATCGTCGGTGGCATCACGCAGGCTGCTGTGGCTTCGACAGTGGCAGGTGGAGGTTCGTCACAAGTGGCGCCTGGCTTCAGCCCCCTTCACAGGGGACTCCCTTTTTGGCTCGGCTCTGGACCGGTTCCTGGTTGAGAACAAGGACAAGAGGAAGGTCCTCGCCACTGCCCAGAAGAAAGGCAGCTTCAGGTCAACTCCATACCCCAGACGCTCCTACTCCCGGGGTCAGGACTCTGGTTCCTTCTTTCGGGGTCAGGACTCCCTTAGGGGGTCAGAGGCAGGTTTCTCAGGAGGCAGGCAGTATCAAGTGGGATTCCCTGCTAGACAGAGGTACCCAGACAGACAGCAAAGAGGCAGGCAACAGAAGCGGCCCTTTCGAGGGGGCGGAGGAGGCGGAGGGGGGCGCTCCTTCCGCAAATATTAAAGCTAGGTCCAGCGTTCTCCCCATTGGGGGGTGCTTAGTGCTTTTCGCTGACCGCTGGGACCTCACCTCCTCTGACAGATGGGTGCAGAAGACCATCAGGCATGGCCTTTCACTCGAATTTCTTTCCAGTCCCCCGAGCTTCTTCCGGATATGTCCGGTTTCTAAGAACCCGACCCGGAGGCTGCTGATGCAGGAAGCCATCCAACACCTGTTGGAGATCAGGGCGATCCAGCCAGTGCCTCCAGATCAACAGGGTCAGGGGCACTATTCCATCCTGTTTGTCATCCCCAAGGCCTCTGGGGGCTGGAGAGCGATCCTTGACTTGAAACGCCTGAACCGTTCCATTCGCTATAGGAGGTTCAAGATGCACTCCCTACACTCTATCTTGGAGGGGGTTAGACAGGGAGACTTTCTCACTTCTATAGACCTCACTGAGGCCTATCTGCACATCCCCATTGCCCAGGATCACCGTAGGTATCTCAGGTTCTGCTACATGGGTCACCACTATCAGTACCGGGCCCTCCCCTTCGGGCTGTCTTCGGCCCCGAGGGTATTCACAAAGGTAATGGCAGCGCTGGCAGCACACCTGAGACAGGTCCCGGTGCGCATCCAATGTTACCTGGATGATCTGCTCCTGCAGTCATCCTCCTTTAGGGGCGCTCTGCGAGACCTAGACATCACCATGACAGTCCTGAGGGACCATGGGTTTACAGTGAACCTAGCCAAGAGTCACCTCCACCCCTCTACTAGTCTGATTCACCTAGGAGCCAGAATAGACACCCAGGCGGGCATGGTCTTCCTGTCACCCGACAGACAGATAGCGCTTAGACAGCTAGCCTCCTCGATAGCCAGGAAGCGCAAGGTGTCCCTAGCCACTCTGTCTAAACTACTAGGCACCATGGTCTCCGCCATTGGCATCGTCCCGTGGGCTCGCCTCCACACCAGAGATCTCCAATGGTTCCTCTTGCCATTCCAGCGAAGGCGCACAAGCTGTTCGCAGACCAAGGTACTTCTCCCGCTAGACGTCTCCCGCTCCCTGGCTTGGTGGACATCCCCAGCGATCACAAAGGGCGAAACCTTCTGGACACCAGACCGCTTGACGGTAACGACGGACGCCAGTCTGAGTGGGTGGGGTGCCCATCTGCTGGCTCAGATGGCGCAAGGAGAGTGGACTCAGGCGGAAGGGACTCACAACATAAACTGGTTGGAGCTCAGGGCGGTCCGCCTGGCTCTGTTACGGTTCCAGAACTCGGTCAGGGGCCAGCACATATTAGTCCTCACAGACAATATCACCACCAAGGCTCACATAAACAGACAGGGGGGGACAAGATCAAGGGCCCTCATGAAGGAGGCCAAACGTCTGGGTCAGTGGGCCGAAAGGAACCTCCGGTCTTTGAGGGCAGAACACATAGCGGGGGTGGACAACACCAGGGCCGACTGGCTCAGCCGGGCTGAGGTCGACAACTCAGAGTGGAGGCTACAGCCTGCGATATTCGAGGAGGTGGCCGAGCGCTTCGGGCGCCCGGAAGTCGATCTGTTCGCCACTCCCCTCAACACTCAGCTCCCGAGGTTCTTCTCCAGGTACCGGACACGGGGGGCGGAAGGGACGGACGCTCTGCGGAGCTCATGGCCCAGGGGTCTTTTGTATGCCTTTCCTCCCTTGCCCCTGATTCCCAGGGTCATACGGAAGATCCTTCAGGAGGGGGCGGAAGTGGTTCTGTTGGCTCCTCATTGGCCCTGGAGGCCTTGGTTTGCAGATCTCCAGTCTCTGTCGGTGGAGAGGCCCTAGAGAATTCCCCAGGAGAGGATATCCCTCAGTCAGGGGGCGCTGGAGCACCCGGATCCTCAATGGCTCCAGTTGACCGCTTGGTGGTTGAGCGGAGCATCCTGAGGAAAGACCTCTTCTCCCCCAGGGTGATAAGGACTATCCAGGCCGCCCGCAGGCCCTCCACAGAGCGCATCTATGGCTCCACGTGGCGGACCTTTGACTCTTGGTGCAACTCCCGGGGGTTCAACCCCATCCAGGCTATGGTGCCTCAGGTTCTGGACTTCCTCCAGGCGGGCCTGGATAGAGGGTTAGCTCCTAACACAATTAGGAGACAGGTCTCAGCCATCTCATCAGTTCTCCTGTGTGGCAGAAACCAGAGCCTGACGCACCACCCCATGGTCAGGCAATTCCTTAAGGGGGCCTCCAACCTCAGACCACCTACGGTACACAGGTACCCTTCCTGGGATTTACACAGGGTATTGGACGCTCTAACGGGCGCCCCATTTGAGCCATTACAAACAGTTTCCCTTAAGTTCCTGACCCTGAAGGTGGCTTTCCTGGTGGCCATCACTTCCGCCAGGCGGATATCCGAACTGCAGGCGCTGTCCACCAGGGAGGATCTCTGTGTCTTTCACCAAGATAGGGTGGTGTTACGGCTGGATCCATCCTTCATTCCCAAGGTGTGCTCCTGCTTCCATCGAGCCCAGGAACTGATTTTGCCCAACTTCTGTCCAGACCCTTCTCACCCATTGGAGAGGAAGTGGCACACTCTGGACGTTAGGAGAGCTCTGAGGATTTACCTCAGGAGAACCAGGCCAAACAGGAAATCCGAAGCCCTGTTTGTCTCCTTCCAACCAGGATCCCTGGGTAATAAGGTAACTTCCACCACTATCGGCAGGTGGTTGCGAACCTGCATTGCCACTGCTTACCAATCGCAGGGGTTACAGACACCAAATCATATCACAGCCCACTCCACACGGAGTGCAGCCACATCCACGGCCTGGGCCACACAAGCATCCCTGGCTGAAATCTGCAGGGCAGCCACATGGGCTTCCCCCTCTCCCTTTGTTAGGAACTATAAGTTGGACTCCTTTGCCTCGGCAGAGGCCTCGTTCGGCCGCAGGGTGTTGCAGGCGGTTCACAGGGCAGGACCCGTGCCTCAACAGGCCTGAGTGGGGGACATATGGCCTCAGGGATCTCCCTCCCTAGGGACGTGCAGGCTTTGGTACGTCCCATTCTGGATACTCCTCCCCCCTCACTATGGAGAAAGGGCGTTGGTACTTACCTGATACGCCTCTTCTCATAGTGGGGGGAGGAGTATCCAGTCCCTCCCTGACTATGTTTGTACAACTAAGTGTTATGTTCATTGTTTATATTGTTATTTAATTATTGATGTTGAAGACAATAAAAGCAAAAAACTGAATCAAGAGTCTGGAGTGAATGATGCAACGAGTCGGAGAGAGCTCTTCGTCATAAAACTGGGCAGGCTCACTTCCAGGGGGCGGAGCCCAAAGAGCTTATCTCACTCAAACCAATCACGAGAGGATAAGGTCAACCCATTCTAGATACTCCTCCCCCCACTATGAGAAGAGGCGTATCAGGTAAGTACCAACGCCCTTTTCTGAATAAAGAAATATAATATTTCTGAATAAAGAAATATAATATTTCTGAATAAAGAAATATAATATTTCCAAATAAAGAGATATAATATTTCTGAATAAATATAATATTTCCCAATAAAAAATAAATGTGTTTTCTTTGATTTCCATTAATTAAACGATTGGCTCTTTGCAAGCTAAGAAGCCAAATGGAGTAAACTGAATAGGCCAATTTTAGTGTCATGGTTAACCACATTTATTATTGCATTTCATTATTAATAGCAATAGTAATAGCACTTAGACTTATATACCGCTTCACAGTGATTTACAGCTCTCTCTAAGTAGTTGACAGAGTCAGCAAATATTGCCCAAAACAATCTGGGTCCTCATTTTACCCACCATGGAAGGATGGAAGAAGGCTTGAGTTAGTGAGACTCAAACTGCCAAACTTCAGGTAGTGAGCAGAAATAGCCTGAAGTACTGCATTCTAACTGCAGTACCACTGCATCATCATGGCTCATAAGGTAAGATAGAATTATCATCAAAAAGGAAAACAGGAATGCAAGAAGCTATGTTATCATATCAGATCCTGGAACAGCTAGCCTAGGAGCAGCATCATTGACTGGAGACATTGGGCATTGAACTTGAATCTTCATCATAAGAATTCATGCTCTTATTGTACAGCTTTGGTCAATATTAGCTCATATGCTATGTCTGAAGGTTGAGTCGTGGCAACTGGACTTATTCTTCTTGTTATTCTGGGACATTTCTCTGCTCATCCAAGCAGCTTCATCAGTCAGAGGAAATTAGTTGGGCAGAGAGTCATTGGAACATAGCAACTCCTTCTGCTCCAACCTCAGGGATTTCCTGCCCAAAGTGCATTGCAAAACATCCATGAAGATTTTCAGTCATTTGGGTAAAATTGTCTGAACGTTGAATCTGGGCAACTAGACTTATTTTTCCTGCTAGTCTAACTAACTTAGTCTGACTGATGAAGCTGCTTGGATGAGCAGTGAAACATCTCAGACTAACAAGAAAAATAAGTTCAGATGCCATGACTCAGCTTTCAGACAACTTTATATGGATGACTGAGAATTTTTGTTGACTCATATGCTAGGTTTGAGCTTATATATCCCAGGCCATTCAATGATGTTCCAATTAATTATGGATTAATTGGATCCACAACTGCCTAAAGCCCAATGATTTATTCCCAGGAGTAGTCGATTAGAATAATTGGACTAAAGAATGGAGATCATTGCCACAAATTAATAAATAAAGCAAGCTGGAAGATGAAATAAGCTATATCGTCACAGCTGTATCCCTGAAAATGATGACTATGCTACATGAGGCTCACTTTTTCAGAATTGCTATCTGCTGCTATGTATTTAGGGTTTTTTCGGTAGATATGCCCACAATTTCAGCTCCCTTAGTATTATAAATAGTTCCTGATATATTAAACAGCACTCTTTTTTATTGAATCCACACTAAAGAGGGACAAGGCACGGTTTTCATTCTTTCCCCAAGCCCTGAAAGGCCTTCGTTTGTTTTATCCTCCGATCCAGGCAATTAAGGCTTATGAATGTGGCATTTACAGTGTTTCAACATTCCCACTGTGCTAGAAATTCCTTCAGCTAATAGCCAGAGGTGCCCTATTCTAGTGGCTTGTCTAAATCCCTGTGAATGGCTGCTTGAATGAGAGGTTTGTGCAAAGTCGTTTCCCACAATCATACAATGCACTACTCACTGTCAACATGACTTCAGCCATAGGTCAGTTGAAGAGCATCTGAAATAAAAATAAAATATTTCACAGGATGGAAACAAATGGCACTGTGGAAAACTGCTGTTGGTTTTAATAACTTTGATTTAAATACTCTGTGCTATCTTGTTCTGTCGTGAATGTGCAAATATGAATAGTGATCTGTTGCAGGCACAGATTTGTCTTTTATTTATAATAACTATGTAATATATCAAAGTCAGAAAATTTGTTTCAGACTTATAATTCCCCCCCCCCCACAGCTTGATATCTCATGTATGGAAATTATTATTCATCTATTAAGTTAGATTAAATTATCTATTATTCATCTTAAAAATTCTCTTTAAAGTGGGACTTTTGATTCTTTTGCCTAATCTTTTCCTGTCAATATAATAGATTTGTAGGACCACAATGTAATTTTTGACAAGCAATTCTTTGAAATAGTGTTATATAGTTATTATTGTATGAAAACAAGTTCGGTGTAACTCCTAAAACTGATACACACACACACACACAAACACACACACACACACACACACACACACACACACACACGGAATACAGGTAGACATTCAATTTATAACTATAATTGGGCCTGGAATTATGGTTGTTAGTTGTTGTGGAGCAGTGGTGGGATTCCAATTTTTTACTACTGGTTCTGTGGGCATGGCATGGCTTGGTGGGCATGGCAGGGAAAGGATACTATAAAATCTCCATTCCCTTCCCACTCCAGGGGAAGGTTACTGCAAAATCCACATTTCCTCCTGATCAGAGAATAGATGGGGCGGGGCCAGTCAAAGGTGGTATTTACCGGTTCTCCGAACTACTCAAAATTTCTGCTACCGGTTCTTCAGAACTGGTCAGAGCCTGCTGAATACCACCTCTGTTGTGAGGTAACTGGAGACATCCATGTGACCAGAAGTAATTTTCCAGCCTTTTTCATAGTTATTGGTAAGCAAATGCCACAGTTGTTAAGCAAACCCATTAATCTGAATGGATGTTTTTTTGCTGGAAACCAGCAAAAAAATAATAATTGAATTGTGGACATGTGACCACAGACCATCACAGCCAATCATAAAGCTGACCTTTGTGATGTATGGTCACATGACTGTGGCCATTTATGACCTTTGGTGATGCTTTATGGGCCTTTCTGTGGCGGACAAAGGATGAAATGGTCATAAAACAAACAGTCATTAAGTGAGTACTACTTGTACATTAGCACATGGTTTGAATTTGGGGGTCTCTTCCTCTTGCGTTTTTGAGTCAATAGCCATGTGGTTACTTGATTCCTGCATATGAAATGCTTTTTCCTAACAGGAGACTGGATTTTGTTGTTGGAAGAATGTTTAGAAAACTAGTTTGCAAATACTAGCTTATAAATTTAATTTCCCACACATTGCCAATACTAAAAAAAGTACTTTAAACATTGTGTACAGATGCTCACTTTAAGGGAATAGACCTGTACCTAGGACAGTGATGCTAACCTTTTTGGTGCCAAGTGACAAAAGTGCATGCATGCACACCCATAATGCAACGTGTGCGCCCCCCATGGTCCCAGGATGGTGAACCTATGCTCCCACTCCCGTGCAGGCACATGCAATGCTCTGCATGCGCCCTACACATGCAACCCCATGCATGAACACACATACACCCTGTGTATGCGTGGCAGACACCACAAACTCGGCAGGAGGCGCATGTGCATGTGAGGCGGAATTGAGCTGGGTGACAGCTCATGTGCCCGCAGAGTGCCATAATTTCGCCATCATGGACCTAGGGATAAGTAGGAAGATGGTTTCTTAAAAATGTCCTACTCATGACTTTCTAACCAAAAATTGCAGCCCTGAATTGGGCTGAGCTTAGAGAAAGCGCTGTTCTTATTTTTTTACATTTAACAGGAAGCCGGAGCATGAAAAACAGAAAAATCCTTCTTTTTCCATGCTGGGAATTCCAACTGCAGTCTCAGTGGCTCCATTTACTAAAATAATCTGTTGAAATGCAGGATGACATTTGACCCGTCCTCTTATTATTAGTGCATTCAAAATGTGATTGCACTACACAGCCTGAGCCGTTCCTGACATCACGGTGAGGCAGTGTTGATTCTCCTTAGTCAATATTAAAGGGCTTATTTTCGGTGTTTGGACAGCTAAAGTTCCCCTTTGTGTTATGCCTTTGTTAGTAACCCCTAGGAATCCTTCTGAATTCGATAAGTCAAACTATTTACACAGTCTTTTAACTCCCAAGAACCATGTCTTCCCCTTTTCATATTCTCTAATCTGGAGATATGAAAACCAACACAACACCAGACTTAATGAACCTCAGGGCTTCTTTGAAATGGTTGAAGAGCCCTCTAAGTCAATCAATCAGAATAGAGCGGGAAGGGTCCTTGAAGGTTGTCTAGTCCAAGCCCCTGCTCAAGCAGGAGATTCTACACCAGTGTTGGTGAACCTTTTCGGCACGGAGTGCAGAAACGGGAGCACACGCAAGTGTGGGGGTGCCAGAAACCGGAAGAACAGCTCCCTGGTGCGCATGTATGTGCCAGGAAGCTGAGCTTCTAGTTCCTGGCATGCGCATGCGTGCAGGTCATCTAATCTTCCAGTTTCTGGCATGCTGGAACCCGGAAGACCAACGGGTGATGGCTGGCGTGCCCAGAGTGATGGTTCTGCGTGCCACTTCTGGCACGTGTGCCATAGGTTTGCTATGTTCATAGTGCCATAGGTTCGCCATTCTGGACAAGTGACTGTCCAGTCTCTTCTTAAAACCTCCAGTGACGAAGCACCCAACTTCTGAAGGAAAGCCATTCCACTGGTTAATTGTTCTCACTGTTGGAAAGTTTCTCCTTAATTCCTGGTTGCTTCTTTCCTTGATTAGTTTCCATACATTGTTTCTTATCTTGCCCTCTGAGACTTTAGAAAACAAGTTGACCCCCTTCTTCTTTATGGCAGCTTCTCAAATACAAACTGTCAAATACGGAAGCGTTTGCCTCTGTATCCTAGGACCTTTTCTGGGTCAGGGATCAGCAACTCGTGGCTCTGGAGCTGCATGTGGCTCTTTCATCCTTCTGCTGCAGCTCCCTGTTGCCGGGTCAGCACCACAATTGATAGGGCTTTTGGTTAGGACAGGTAGAGGAAAAAGGATGCCGTGCTAGGAGGAGACTCTACGATGGGGGAAACCGGACTTCTGGTTGGCTCCAGAATTGAAGGGGGGGGGAGATTTCCAGTTAGCACTTTTGTGGCTCTTTGAGTGTTTAAGGTTGCCAACCTCTGTTCTGGGTTGTGTTTTCCCCAGATTGATTTTGTCCACCTTACGAAACAAGATGCTGCTGCTTAATGTCGCTTAAAGCTAATCTCCTCATTCCTCAGATTCCCATCTTCTGATGTGCTTGCTAATTGCATGTCCTCCACTGCGCTGTTTATCAGCACAAGAGTGATACAATTTATTGGAACGTCAGCTTTTTGCCTAATTATTTTGACCCTTGTGAACTCAACTCATGGGAACTGTTGGGAACAGAGCAGCTTTAAACTGGAGAAGGGTGGAGAAGAGGAACCTACCATCTGTTACAAGTTATTGTTGCGTTGGCTTTTAAGTAAACAAAATGGGCAGGGACCAACATCTGGAAATGGCAGGGTTGTCTCTCTAAAGTTTGAAGAATATATCTTCATTAACTGAGTAGAGGCTCAAAGTATTTGCACAGTTTCAGTATTTAGAGATGAGAAGGCTTGGAAAAACTGCAAAAAAATAATAATAACAATCTTCAGGGAAATTTTAAAAGCTTTTTTCCTTTGTGTTTCAAAGATTTGGAGCATACATTTCTTAACATTTACATTTTAATTATAGCAATAGCCCTTAGACTTATATATCACTTTACAGTGCTTTACAGCCCTCTCTAAGGGATTTACAGATATTGCCCCCAACAATTTTGGGTCCTCGTTTTGCCCACCCTGGAAGGATGGAAGGCTGAGTCAACCTTGAGCCTGGTGGAGATTTGAACTGCCAAGTTGCAGGCAGCCAGCAGTCAGTAGAAGTAGCCTTCAGTTATTATAAATAAAATGAATGTGAAAGAAATTATAATTATATCTTAATTGGGTGCAAATATTTATAAACTAACATCCAAAGGGGCAATCATTTTTGCATCATCTTAGCTTTTGAATAACACATGATAAGACAATGACCACACGTCATGCTAAGCGATAAATAATACTTAACAAATTAAAATAAACTTGATTTGTTAACTATTGTTTTCTTCCTTAGCATGACGTGTGAAAGCGGTTTATGGCTGAGCATGCTTTGTAATTGAGCCAGCGTTTTGTTACATTATTCCTTGTGGTGCTTACTCCCATTTTTTAACCTTTACCATTGAAGCTGTTAAATAAAATGCTATTTTGATCCCTGGTAAGCAATTGGTCGCCACATGCAAATGTTTCCAAATCTCTATATTTTGAGTAAATGTGACTTGAGAATAATAAAGAACAGTTACGGAAAATAGAGCATCACCAAAGCAGGTTACCAAAATCTTTATAATTGGCAGATCTAATTCTTAATTGGTGGTGGGAATTTGTATTTACCTACATAAGACAGCTGTATTCTAATAGGCCCTTTTCTTGCTCATGCTATTGTATCATTATTTATTTATTTATTAATATAATTGATAGGCCGCCCAATCCCGAAGGACTCTGGGCGGCTTATTTCCTCCATATCTCTGCGCAGTGCAGGCAAAATGCTAGCAAGCAAATCCCATGAGCCAGTGATGCAGCTTTATTGAGTCTTCTTGAACCAGTGATTTATAAATTTATTGTTTTCTCTGTTATTTTAAGGTGGATTTGTTGGGTAAGTTTTCCCTCATGTGTGCTGAGTTTATTCGCCACATGATTGATATCAGTTGCTTCAAGGTTTTCTCTAAAGGACAAAATGCCTGGTGGACTTACTTAGGTTGGAAAACATAAATGGCTCAGACTCAAAGGACACCATGTGCATAGCTGAAACAAAACAAAGATGCAAAGATTGAGAACTTTGTTTTCTCCAAATGAGTTGAATGTAGACTGAAATAAGCAAAAGTTTGTTTTGAATGGGTGACTCAGGATTGCCCTTGTGGGTCAGATTTTGCAGATTCTGGTACCGTTCCAAAACTAGTAGGTCAGAGTTGATAGAGTTAATTTCAACATTAAACTCTTTCAAAAGTGATGCAATTAGTTCTGTGTAGAAGATCATGTGTTATGAACACATAAGCAGATCTGAGGTCTCTGGCATTTTCAAGTACTGCCAAAAAGTATATAGTAGATAATCTTTGGGTAGATCGGCACAATACATTATAAGTCATTGAAAAATGAATGCACACAATATAGTTTACTCTAGTTAGCTTTAGTATTGGTTAATTATTTTGTGCCTTAGCATATTGTGAGAATGTAACCAGGGGCGGTATTCACTTACTTTCCCTACCAGTTCACAAATGTGACCACGCACTTCATTTCATTTCATTTCATTTTATTTGTCTTGTATGCCGCCCACTCCCGGAAGACTCCGGGCGGCTCACAACAGACAGGGGAAAGGGGATAAATAGACAACACTTTTAAAAAAAAAGGCGCAACATTCACAATTTCCTTGGGGCTGGGTGTTTCACAAGCCCCCCGGCCTGCTGGAGCAGCCAGGACTTGGTGGCTTTGCAGAAGGCCAGGAGGGTCGTAAGGGTCCGGATCTCCACAGGGAGGTCATTCCAGAGGGCTGGAGCTGCAACAGAGAAGGCTCTCCCCTGGGGAGTCGCCAGCCGACATTGGCTGGCAGATGGAATCCGGAGGAGACCTAATCTTGGCCTTCCGCGCATGTGCTTTGGCTTGAAAATGTGCCTACATTGGATGCCATAGAGCTGGGGCAGGAGGGCGGGCCCGCCCACGATTTCCACTATCGATTCAGGTGAACCACTACGAACCGGCTGAATACCACCTCTGAATGCAACCCATTTGGTTAGCTTATATCTCAGTATTTTGCACAAAACTGGTTAAATAGGGTTCAAATTAAGTGTGAGCCAATCAGAGGTGGTATTCAGCAGGTTCTGACAAGTTCTGGAGAACCAGTAGCGGAAATGTTGAGTAATTCAGAGAACCAGTAAATACCACCTCTGACTGGCCCCGCTCTCATCTATTCTCTGCCTCCTGGGAGGAAATGGGGATTTTGCAGTAACCTTCCCCTGGAGTGGGGAAGGAATGGAGATTTTGCAGTATCCTTCCCCTGCCCAGCCCACCAAGCAATGCCACACCCATCAAACCGGTAGTAAAAATTTTTGAATCCTACCACTGGAGCGAATGCTTGTGTATTCAGATATGGCTCCTTCTAATACAGTGGCCCTCAACCTTTTGGGTGCCAGGAACTATTTCATAGGGAAGGGGTTTTCCCACTTTTGGAAGATGGCTTTGTGTGCTGTCTGGATCCCACACATGTGCGGATGGGACTTCACTGGCTTGCATGGCCCAGTTCTTGGTGGACCATGGACTGGTGTTAGTCTGCAGCCTGGGGTTTGGAGACCGCTGTTTTAATACATGGATGCTACTTGTGGATAGGGCCTTGACCTGTGGACATCTCTCCTGAGTTCTCTCAAGTAATTTTGGATAGGGTCATTTGGTCAATCAATTGCTGGAGAAGACACTAAATTCTTATGGCACTTTGGAGAAACCAATCCAATTCTACTAAAGATTGAAGCACTGACGCATTCTTTAATAACCATTCCTAAGTGCTGTTATGTATTCCTAGGTCCTGATAAAATACAATTTGTTTACTTTTAATTGAATTTATATGAGTGGATTTTACTGAATTTATATATCAGTGAATTTATCTCGCTAATAAGGTTACTTTGGGCATTTATTAAAAAAAAGAGAGAGATGGGCCACATTAAAATCCTAATATACCAGAGTTCACAGTTTTCATAATAACTGGAAATGGTGCTGTGGAAGTTCAGTAGCAAAAGAATCCCAATGGTTTATTACAAAGAATGCTTAATAAGAAGATACGGTAAATGACACCTTAAGACTCTATAACACATTCACTTCTACTTTTAACCCTCCAAAACATATTCTCTCTTTCTCTCTTACACCTACCCACCCACATACACACCCACACACAGACATCATGCTGGGTATGTACAAATCAAACTTCCCAAAAAACTAGGTTATATTTACATCCAGATTACCTGATTTCTTTCTCTCTTTGTCTCTCTCCCTCTCATTGGAAGAAAACAGTAGTTTTTCTGCAAATGGTTCTTTATGTTAATTGGTACAATTTACTTTTGCGAGTCCGGCGAAGATTTACCAAAGATAAATCCTTTATATGAAGTTGTCGGCAATAAGGTTGTCCTGTTTTTCATGCTTTCAAATTAATCTGCTCTGCTGGCAATTAGGTATATAAAGAATTCTTTTAGGGATAAGAAAGCTTGAAAGCAGATGTGATATGACTGTTTTAATAAATGCGAAGCAGACGAGGAGGCAAATTCCAGCTTCTTTTATATTTTGGCCATCCAGTTGTGTGCACTTCTCCCCTTGTTGCTGTTTCTATGTGAATAATTTTTGTCTCCTTTCCCTGAGTGGAGCAACAACAAGTCATGACCATTGGCCACTCTTCTGCACAGACATTTTTGGTGCTCAGATTTTCTTGATCAGAGGTGGGTTCCTACCAGTTCGCACCTATTCGGTAGAACCGGTTCATCAAATCTACCGGACCGGTTAGAAGAGGTTCCACCAATGGACCCGGAAAGCAGGCCACACCTACAGAAGAGGTTCCAAATTTTTTTGAAACCCACCACTGCATAAAGGGTTAGGGGTGCAAGGATCTTGTAACTTGACAGTTTTAAGACTTGCATGCTTCAATGCCAGAGTTTCTGAATAGCTACTTGGACCGACCTAAGTACTAATTCATAATTTCATATCTAGTCACTTGAGTGGCAAGCCACTCCCATCCGGTCACATGGGTGGCAAGCCACTCCCACAAAGGAGGCCACACCCACAGAGTAGGTTTGAACAATTTTTGAAACCCACCACTGTTCTTGATGCACGAGTCATTCCATTATCTGCATTCATGGATCATAAAACACAGTTTATGATTTGTGTCACACTGGAAGTCCATCCAAAACTACCACCTGGATGTTGCTTTGTCTGTCATTTACTCTATTTTCTCTGCTTTTTTAAATATAACAATAGCACTTAGACTTATATACCACTTCATAGTGCTTCTACAGCCCTCTCTAAGCGGTTTACAGAGTCAGCTTATTGCCCCCAATAATCTGTGTCCTTATTTTACCCACCTCAGAAGGATGGAAGACCTAGTCAACCTTGAGCTGGTGAGATTTGTACATGCACAATGAGATTAAAATTGTTCTGCATATGCGCACAACCAAAAAACAAGATGGTGGGAGTGTGGCATGCCTGTGTCGCTGCCAATTCCAGCGACCTAGGCCACCAAACCAGTACTGGTTCAACTGAACCGGTCCGAACCGGTTGGAACCCACCACAGAGAACCACATATATTGATTTATTGATTACATAAATCTATAAATATCTGTAGGATATTCTAATTTAAGAAAAAAGGACCTGTGCAGATGTAGTATCATCAACAACAATAAAAGAATGAAAAATGTTTACTTTAACTTAATGTATTTAAATGTATTTTCAGTACATTTTTCCAGGCGGAGTATTTTTCTACAAAGTTATTGTTTTATTTATATGTATTTATGTATATTATCCGTGAAATTTGCATAGCTACAGCACATTTTCAAGTGAATTTGAATTTGTCTTTCCAAGTCAAAAGTATCCTGCACTTGATACTTCCATTTATTATCATTATATCCCATGCTATTTTCCATTTGATTAACTGAAAGTAAAACTGAATTAAAAGAAGCTTTAGCTTTCATTATTCTAGGGACTATTCAAATATATTTAATAATTTCTAGGCATTGTTTTTTATATCTTTTAATATTTCTGGAGATTGAGATGTAATAATAGTCTGAGAATGACGTGCATAAAACCCTTGCTTAAAATAATCTCAGGATTGTTTGGGGCAAATACCATTACTGGTCATTATGTGTTTTAAAAATAATTACTTAAGCTACTTGTTAAACTAAACCTTTGCCTTTGTAAAAGCTTGTTGCTCAGGTTTACTAAACAGGGATTTTTTTTTATTTCTAGTCTTCAAAGTTACCAGGCTTTTTTTACTTATCAGTTGCTAAGTGGTTATATTTTGATTTTGAATCACATCAGAAATAAATGGATTTTGAAAATAGGGAAGATGTTTTATTGTAACGCCTGGGCTAATCAAAGGATCAATAGTTAAAATCAGTTGATTTCCAGTAGTTCCAAAGATTTGAACAGACTGCCCCGTTAAGTATTACTTAGCTACAATATTTCTTTGACAACATGTACAATGGAGAAATTATTGTACTGCAGTGTTACCACCTATCATATAAAAGATAGCTTTTATAAGATAGGCTGCTATATAAGTGCTCTTGTAGGGATGAGCCATGAAACTGCTATTTAACTAAGAGCATATGCAATAATTCCATGGAGCGGCCCCAAACCCCCAAAATGCAATGAGTGTGCACCCAAGGCATGTGCCCAGCTCCCCACACATATGCCACCACACATGCGCTCCCCATGCATGCACAGGACCCCATGCGCATGTGGTCCTCTGCATGTGCCCTTCCTCTTCACATGTGCAGCAGAGACCTATCGACCACCTGGCTGACTGTAGGCATGCTCGTGCATGAGTGGCACAGCTGAACTGGGGCAACGGCTTGCAGGCCCACAGAGAGGGCGCTGTGTGCCACCTGTGAAAAGCGTGCGATAGGTTCGCCATCCCGGTTCTATCCTCTCTATGGCCTCTGGCCTCTTCTAGGCCCATGTGGTGAGTGATTCCTTTAAATTCTCACTTAGAACCATGGATATGAGTATGTGGGTAAATATTAAGTAAATATTAATAAAAATATATTTTTACTAAACATTTTAATAGTATCTTTCAATCTCTTTTGAAAGTCTCCTTAACAAACTTTTATAAGTGTGCCTGAGGGGAATAGGGAATATCACTGATTTAGAGTGACTGACCAATCAGATGAAAGACTGCCTGTATTTGTGAGAGTCTTTTCAATGATTGATGGGTTATGATAACACGCCAACATACTTGCTGTGAAAAAGTGCCATATATATTTCTAAAATATATGTAACATGTGTCTCCATACCAATCCCGAGAATTACTCTTTTATCAAGTCAAAAGCAAAATAATTCTTAAATATAAAAACCAAATCCCAACATGATTGATCTCTTAATTTAAAGCAAGGTCTTGTCTGAGCAAAACAAGGGAATCTAAATAAACTCATTTTATTCTTTGTGCTCATAAAAGTGGGGAATGTGTAATGAATGTAAAATGATTATAGAGTCTTTTTCTGGGGATTGGATAGCTAGATTGTGTGAGCTTGACTTTTATCATAAGGAAATATGTGTTGCATTCTATGTTAAAAAAAGATTGGGTGTTTCTATATGTAAATATCGAAAAATCAAAGTCCATTCTACAGCCCTGGAATATTTAGTTCTGAAATGCCTGTCTTCTGTCTGCTCCCAAAATTATATAATTTTCTTCATTTTGCAACATTGAACATTTTAGTCCAGTTCCTCTTTGGTGTTGGATGAGTGCCTACTGGTCTGGGACCAATATGTTTTCTCTGAAGTAGATTTATGTAGCCATGATCCTTTTTCGAATCAAACTGTTACTATTGCCAATGTATTTGTGGACACTAACTTCTTGATTATGACTTGGCTAAAGCTTAATGCACATTTTGTATCTAAGACTAGCATGTTGGTTCTCATTTCTTCCCCCCTTGCCTAATTTATTTTGCAGATAGTACTGCAGTTTATATTTCTCACCTGTATGGTTCTGAGTACAGCTAGTAGACCATACAGACTTGAGTCCCAACGGTGCTTTTTCAAGAGGCAACTGGACTTTCTGGTTTTTCATTGCTTCTCATTTGGGACAACCATGACCTGGATGACTGAGAATCTTCATAGACATATAGACTTGAGATAAATAGAAAATACTAGAAACCTATTTGGGTATCCATTACATGGCCTGCAGTAGCACTTGACTTAGAGAAGATATTATTTTAAATCTAACCTGCAAATTCAGAGTGGAGCTTTGCTAGGTAGTTTTTCTCTGTTAGTTTGGTTTGTAGAGAGAAAGATTGGAGTGCAAATTTATATTCCCAAAGGTCTCCATGCAAGTTTGCATAGAAATCTCTTGATATTACAGCAGAGGTGGGAAATTATGGATGCTTTATGACTTGTGGACTTCAACTCCCAGAAATCCTGAGCCAGCAGGAAGCAGTGAATTGAGTTGATTCTTTATGTATTTAAATGTAGTTTAAATCTAGTTTAAAGTGCTTATATCCTATATATTCATGTTATTGGCATAATGTTTAAAAGTACATTTCAGTCATTGGCCACTTAAAGATTAAATATAGTTCATAGAGCTTTAGATACTCCTTAATCAGTGGTGGGATTCAAATAATTTAACAACCGGTTCTCTGTCCTAATGACCATCTGGGTAGGAGTGGCTCGATGGTCATGTGACTGGATGGGCGTGGCCAACTCAACATCACTCACATCGATGGGCGCTTTGCCTTAGCTGTTACATTGTAATAAGGGTTAACCAGAAAGACAGTTTCTGTAAGATTAGGCTAGAAACAACACCAGAATGTTTCCTTCCTGCCTTCCTTACAGGATTAGCCCTGTAAAGTGGGAAAAAACAAAATGAGATTTCTTCCAACAACCGGTTCTCCAAACTGCTTAGAAAGTTAACAACCGGTTCTCCCGAATAGGTGCGGAATGGCTGAATCCCACCATGTACCTTAATGGAAAATTAATTTAAAGAATAAATGGGTGGTAAACATGGTGGCCATTGCAGAAAAGTACAGATGCTCAGCTTTTTCTGTTTGATAAAATAAACAATGTATTTATTTATATTAAATCAACTTGCATTCCTCCTCAGTCCAGAGAAACAACTCTAGAAAGTCATATTTTGTAAATATGGAATTATGCCACTAACACTATTTCTGTGCATTGCTGTGGTTATATATGGTAACAATGCATAATATCTATCAGCTGCTATAGGGCACTTGTTAATTAGTAGTACCAGCTATTCAACCTGGCAGCAAATATTTGCATTTTTGAAGGTTCTAATTAAAGTTAGAAAGAGACAGAGAAAAAAAATCACATTACCCACTGTAAATTTTATCTCTTTTAGGAAGCCCGCAGAGGAAAATTCTCCATGAATGTACGTCACAATGATGATGACCGACCAAATCCCACTGGAGTTGCCATCATTGCTGAATGGGGAAGTAGCCATGATGCCTCACTTAGTCAATGGAGATGGAACACAGCAAGTCAGTATATTCTGAAAGTGGTGGCTTGGAATGTATATTTCTGCTATTTGTGACTTGTGCAATGATAGTTTATGTGTTTACTTAGAATCAAGGTGCATGGAATCATAGGAATAATGATAATAGTATTTAAGCTTTGTTAGTTGCGAAGTCGTGTCCATCCCATCGTGATCCCATGGACAACGTTCCGCAAAGCCTTCCTGTCCTCTACCATCCTCTGGAGTCCATTTAAGCTCACTCCTACTGCTTCAGTGACTCCATCCAGCCACCTCATTCTCTGTAGTCCCTTTCTTCTTTTGCTCTTAATCTTTCCCCGCATTAGGCTCTTCTCCAGTGAGTCCTTCCTTCTCATTAGGTGGCCAAAGTATTCGAGTCTCGTCTGCAGGATCTGGCTTTCTAAAGAGCAGTCAAGATTGATCTCTCTAGGACTGACCGGTTTGATCACCTTGTAGTCCAAGGGACTCGTAGGAGTCTTCTCCAGCACCATAGTTCAAAGGCCTCCACTTTTTGGGGCTCAGCCTTCCTTATGGTCCAACTTTCACATCCATACATTGCAACTGAGAAAACCTTGACTATATACACTTTTGTTGGCAGGGTAATGTCTCTGCTTTTTAGTATGCTGTCTAGATTTGTCATAGCTTTCCTCCCCAGGAACAAGCTTATATACCTAAATACAGCACTCTCTGGGCTATTTACAGTGTAAGCATTATTTTCATATTGCCCCCAACAATTTGGGTCCTCATTTTACTGACCTCAGAAGGATGGAATGTTAACCTTGAGCCTTGTCAGGATTGAACTCTAGACTATGGGCAGAGTTTGTCTGCAATACTGGACTTTAACCACTTTGCTTCCAAAGCTTAAAATAGATCTAATTCTTGAGGAAAAAAAGAGAGAGAACTTTAGTGTTATTATTTAATGCTTACTCTAAATTACTTTGTTCTGTGATAGGGCTCGAGACATGTAACATAAGATTCCCCAGAAAGTCTCACAGACAAGAGCTAATCTGACCAGAAGGGTAATTTTGGAATGGAAACTCCACCCCTGTTATATATGTGACAAAAGAGTGAGGCTTTGATGTGAGTACCACAATTGCCATCTTGCCCATTTTGGACCCCATCCTTCAAGGCACTGCTGACTCTTTGCTCAGTACCACTATTTATCTAATGGATTCATCATGTTGAGTTTCCTCAAAAGTCTATATGGCCTACTTGTCTAGAGAGATATAACCATTGTAGGACAAAACTAATTAAAAATGAAGCATGGGTGTGTCTGGCATTAAAGCAATCTTTTTAGAACATCTGTATCACATTTTCTCTCAAACAACAAGCAGTTTTCTAGTTAGACAATGGCAGATGGTCATTCCTCATTACACAGAGAAGATCAAAGGAGACATACTCAATGAGTCAAGCTTCAAAATCTCTGATCATAATATTGGTTGTATTGCATAATCATCAAGTAATACAGAAACTGTTGAGGGATTTGCTATAATTGTGGCATGAATGAGACTCAAACTGCTCCATTTAAAGATAGCATATTCTTCAGTCTTTTTTTACTGTAATAATACTTGAGATGGCATGAACTATCTTCCTCCCTCCCTCCCTCCCTCCTTCCTTATCATTTCCTGTTTGCATGGTAATTACCCAATTCTTACAAAAAGTATCAATGAAGCTTTGTTTGTAAATTGAAAAACTAAGTCATCATAACACTACTAGCAGTAGCATTTTTTTTTCAATTTATGTGCAATGTGGATCTGCAGATGAAGATCTCTTCTGTATTGAGTTACGCCTGCATATGAAAAATAGCATGGAAAGAAGGGGCAGCTTCCGTATTTTTATATTTGCCTTTTTGGGGGGTGGGGGAGGGAGGAAACTTTCTGAATTTGGAGAAAGCATTCACTGGGTGTAACTGCAATCTGTAAATTTTGATGGTCTGGAGAAAGGATTATAGCTGGAATTGCATTCCCCTTATCTACAAAGATTTGGAACCAGATAATTCATACCTGCTCAGGGTATTCTTAGTAAAATTCCTAGGTGGATTCTAGAATCTCTTCAATTAAAGTTTGGCTGGAAATATTGCAAGAATGGGCCTTTAATTTTCCTTGTTTGCCACAGCATCTTTTTTTTAAAGTTTTCAAGAAAGTGTTTCATCTTAAAGGCTAATTACAACTTTCACAACAATATGTATTATCTTTGGAGATGAAGCAGGAAGGCAGAGAAGAAGGGGAAAATACCCATTTTAATTCACCATTTTGAAAATTAACACCAGTCTGAAAGCTTTTCCAGAATGCAAAAAGAGGGGGGAGAGTTTGGGAAAAGTTGAGAAATAAATCTTATGAGCAAAGATTGCTTACCACCAAGACATTCTCAGTCACTGTGTATAAACAAAAGGCAAGCAGAATTCAACCCAGTGTTATTTGTCCCAGATGGAGTTCTAAAGTTGGCTGTATCTCCAACACTGATGTCATGGTGCACTAACAAAATTCTGAGGGAGAGGCGTATATAGCAACCATTTTATTCCTGTGTGATTGGTGTGGGAGGAAAGGGCTGAGACTGGAAAATGTGTTTCATGTTGTTGTTTCCCAGCCTCCTCTCTTTTCTCCTGTGGAGAATCGTGATCACAAATGTGGCTCTTGATGCCAGGGAAGAAACTACATTGAAGAGTAGGATATCTTGGTGGGGTTTTTTTGTTTACAAATTTGTTTTGCTTTCTTCTATGTCCTGCATACATGGCTGGATATGGCCAAGAGATTCCTAATAGCTTAGTATGTGAATATTTGAGGGACAAGTAAGCTGCTAATCCTATTTTATAAAATATCCGTTAAAAAAAGATGCAATGATTGCTACACTGGTACACAACATGTCTTTGTAGCTATTTCTCCTTCTTTTCAATAGAGCAAGAAGATGGCATTCTGACCTAGCAGACCTCAAATAGAACATTATTCAGTTTTCAGGTTTAACAACTGCTAAGAGGGTATGCTGGAAATCCAAGCCATATAATATCGTGACTGTAAGGCCCTGATGTTAGTGGTGTGAACTGGAGTGTGTGTGTGTGTGTGTGTGTGTGTGTGTGTGTGTGTGTGTGTGTGTTTGTAGGGAACACCACAAACCACATTTAAGCATACAAGGGATTTGGGGGCAACTGCCAGAGCTTTATTATCTAGATAGTGTCTGTCAAAGTTTGCTGTGTAAATTCAAATCCAGAAGCACAGACAGAAAACTGATGCAGCAGAATTCACATAACTTCTTTATATACATAAGAATAGATGAATACATGTACAATACCAACAGGTGATCCTGCCAAGTTGATGTATTTGCAGGCAGCTTGACTTCATATCCAACTTGATTTTTTAAAAAAAATATATATTAAAAATTAATACGAATGCTGCAAAGCAAATCATCAACTTCAAATATGGGTATTTATTTCCAAAATGCTTCATAAGCTCTCTGAGAGTCTGCTTGGAGAGTTAATAGCCAACCTTCAGAGTGCTAATGACCAGATGACTGTAAAGAATCCTTCCATCTTCCTCCAGTTGTCTTTTGGAAAACCACCTTTGGGACAGCCATGACCTGGATGATTGAGAATCTCCATAGACATACTTTCACAGGCTGCTTATTCTGTAGCATGATGGGCCTCTTATGAAGAACCTTTATTGTTGATGTTGTGTTTTATCCTTTCCTTTGAGGAAAGTGGCAGGAAACATTCCATAATCAGGAGTGTGGGTTGCCTGATTATACTGTTGGAACAAAATCATGTTCTTAGCTTCATATTTCTGCTTAAAAATGATGACTTTAGCTTTTGAGAACAGTGGTGTTTTCCACCAGACTGGCAGAATTTTAAAAAAAAGTTCCTGCAAAGGAAATTTAAAGATAGAAATTATGCATAGATTCCCCTCTTAAAGAGAGAGGTCTTGGTGGAAACAACCCAAAAGTGGGAACAAGCAAAGAGAAATCTGCACAAAAATAGCCCCCCCACCCTTAAAAGCTTCAGGGCCTATAAAGGACCATTAATCTTGAAGACACAATTTGCATTCAGTTTGGGGGCAGTGTGACTTCTATAGATCCATTAATTATAAGTGATTTAATGGTTGAGGTTGGATGTTTTCTTTTGCCATAGTCTATTTGCCATGTTGCTCTTTGCAGATTTTTATATTTTGTGATTCTTACTAAAAGTGTATGAACAGTAACCCATGATTCGTCAGCATATTAGCTATAGCACTTAGACTTATATACCACTTTACAGTGCTTCGCAGCCCTTTCTAAGCGGTTTACAGAGTCAGCATATTGCCCCCACAATCTGGGTCCTCACTTTTCCGGAAAAGATGGAAGGCTGAGTCAACTTTGAGACTGTTAGGATCGAACTCCTGACAGTCATCAGAATTAGCTTGCAATACTGCAGTGTAACCTGTGGTGGGTTCCTACCAGTTTGGCCAAACCGATAGTGGTTTGGCGGCCTGGGTCGCTGGAACCGCCAGCCATGCCTCCGAACTGGTTCTCCCGGCAGCACTGTAGCCGCTGCCGTCTTGTTTTTTGCTTCTGCGCAGAGCAATTTTTATTGCATTGCGCATGCGCACACAGCATGCATTAAGCATGCACACACGTATGAAATGTCCATCCAGCGCCCACATGCCACACACCCATGAGCAAACCAGCAGTAGTGACTGCCGGAACCCACCCTTGAATGTTTGGAAATGTTTATTCCATTTGTATGCCGCCCTATTCCCAAGGGGCTCAGGGCGGCTAACAAACAAGGTTGGGGGGGGGGGAATACAAACAACAGAACAAAAGACAAAACAAGTTAAAAACAAAACAAGAGTCGCAACAATTCAAGTGGGGCTGGGAATTCATCAACCCCAGGCCTGCCGGAACAGCCAGGTCTTAATGGCTTTGCGGAAAGCCTGAAGCGTGGTGAGGGTCTGGATCTCCACGGGGAGATTGTTCCAGAGGGCCGGAGCAGCCACAGAGAAGGCCCTCCCCCGAGGGGTCGACAGTCGACATTGGCTAGCAAACGGAGGAGGCCTAATCTGTGGGACCTAATTGGTCGTAACCACCATGGCTGTTTCCTTTCATTTGAAATTCAGATTGAAGCTCTGTTTCTCATTTTGAGACCCTCAGGTTTGCCAAGACTATGACTCCCAAAATTGTTAGCCAACATGATCAATAGGATGGCAGTTCTAGAAGATACAATTCCAATACAGCTAGGAGAAATAATTTATAAGCTTGCATAAAAATGCATCTATGAATAGATTTCATTATGATAGAATAATAAGAGGGACGTATCATCAAATTTATTAGCATCCTTTATACATCACAATGAAACAAATAAGCTACTTTTTTTGATGGGACCTGGTCCTCTCGGCAGCACTTTGGAAGGATGGTAAATTTTTTTGCATCTTTTGTCAGGGGAAATTGAGCATTAAGATGCTGAAGCTAGTCCACTGTCTTGAGGTGACTCTAGATTATTGTCTGGTTGCTATAGTAACTCAGCAGGCCTGAATCATGGAAGAGGTAAACACTTTGAAAAGGCAAAAAAATCCTTATTTTCCATCACTGGTGCCAGGAGTAACTAACCTCTTCCAGGAGACACTTTTAATCTCGGGCAAAATGCATATCCTGTATCAGTAAGTTAAAGGTAAAGGTAAATGTTCTCCTCGCAGATTTGTGCTAGTCATTCCCCACTCTAGGGGGCAGTGCTCATATCCGTTTCAAAGCTAAAGACCCAGCACTGTCCAAAGACGTCTCGTGGTCTTGTGGCTGGCATGACTAAATGTCGAAAGCACACAGAACGCTGTTACCTTCCACCAAAGATCGTTCCTATTTTTCTACTTGCATTTTTACATGCTTTCTAACTGCTAGATTGGCAGAAGCTAGGACAAGTAGCGGGAGCTCACTCCGTTATGTGGCACTAGGGATTCGAACCTCCAAACTGCCGACCTTTTGGATCGACAAGCTCAGCATCTTAGCCACTAAGCCACAGCATCCCTATATAAGTAAGTTAGTAGTAGGCTAACGTTTCAAAATCATGTGATTCCACTGAGACAGATGTGAGCTTTCATACAGTTTACATATTTTCAATACTTATTGAACAACCAAACATTGATTAAATAAACTAAGCCTATGGAGAGAAAGGAAACCAAAGGAAAAATGATCTATACAAGAGGAATCTAATCCTTAAACGTCTAATTCAACGTCTAAAACACGGAGAAACATATTGCTCTATTTTTCCTCATTTTTAGAATACTAAAATACTAAAACATTTCAAGAAAATACTAAAACGTTTCAAGAAAATTGGATAGGAAACACATATCTTGATTCTGTTCGTGAACACTGGAGGATTAATACAGCTCATCTTTAAGGAATGAACCCTTTGTGGAATTGGCAGATTGAAGATGGCCTCGTGCCAAAGGGGTGGTGGCAGCAGCAGCGTGAAGTCAATTTTGATTTCTAGAAAGCAGACTTCGGGCTTCATTTCTGGAAATCCTACAGTCTGAATGCTATTGAAATGCCACGTAACTTAAAGAACATGTGCCTTTAAAGAGCAGAACTCTGTCTGATCTTCTCGGTTCTATCACTGTGTTTTGAAGTGCCGTGTCTTTATTTAAAGGAAACAATGGTCCTTGTGAATAATTCATAGGCCTTTCCCAGGCTGTGAGACAGATGTCTCTAACTGCTGATTGAACTAAGATTGCAGATAGATTGCCTTTTATCAGGATATTTTTCCCCTTCCTGGAATTCAAATCCTGATCGCTTCGCTGTCGTTGTGTCTTTTAATGAGTAACTTTGCTGCAGATCCACGCTAGCATTTTCTCTTCCTAAAACTTATAATTTAGCCATAATAGTAAGCTATGGCAGAATTATAGTGATTTGAAAGCTGATATAATCTCTAACATTTTTGTTTTGTTTTAACTTACTAAACTTTTTGTTTCTAGCTCCAAAAAAGGGTTCTTCGCTTTGATAATTGGGTAAGGGTCAATGGATTTAAAGCTAGTAAAACATCTACTACAACAGCTAATATATCCCAAATGTGTTTCAAGATTTTTAAAGAGGAGGAAGTTAGGAGGAATAAATTATCCATTTAGTTCAGTCAACCAAGAATGTAGGTGAGGTACAGTAAAAAAACAACAACACATTATTAGCAATATCATGATCATAATGAGGTTGGAGGAGATTGCAGTGATCTATATATTAGAATTGAGCGCCTTAAATTGAGTGACCAAGTTCATATTTGCTCTGAAGTCTGAGAACGTATTAAAACATATACTCAGAGCAGTAGAGTGGTGTTCTGACCTAGGCTTCCCAAGATCACGAGGAAGACTTCTCGTCCTGATAAAGCATCTTTTAATTAGGTTAAAGGGAATTCCTCTCCAGCAAAGTCCCAGAAATCAGTCTTTCATTTCGCAGGCCTTTATCAGGCTTGGCGTGAGTGTTGCCAGGCCAATATCTTCCAAACGCCACGCTGTAGCAGCAATTACTTGGCAAGAAGTCAGGAACATTTCATTTTCATTTCATTTTATTTGTCTTGTATGCCGCCCACTCCCGGAGGACTCCGGGCGGCTCACAACAGACAAGGGAAGGGGGATAAATAGACAAAGACAGCTCTGCGCATGCGCACATTGGGAACAGGCTCCAGCTGTTCTTCTGCCCCACTGATCTCCGACTCCGAAGGCAGCTGATAACTGTCAGATGGCCCTGGCCCCATCTCTGCCTCCGATGTAGAGCACTTGTCATTGTCTTCCCCAGACTCCAGGACTGGCCCCTGTGTCTCCTCAGCCTCCTCACTTTCTGAGTCTGCTACCAGCTCCGCTGGCTGCTGGCAGGCCACCGCAAGTGATTAAGGCATTGAAGGAATTTCCATCGAGTTGATTTATGACCATAACTGAACATGGAATTATGGTTGTAAATCATGCCAGTTATTAAGAGGTCACCAAATAATCATGCCTGATTTTATGACCTTTTTGCAAGTGAATCCATTATCTGCAATGGGTGGGTGTTTTTTTTTCTTTTCTGGAAACTGGGAGATGTTTTTTGTTTTTGGCTGAAAACTGCCAAAATATCTAAATCATGATTATGTGACTGTGGGACGTTTCAGATGGCTATAATGGGGCTGATTGCTGAGTACTCAAAATGTGATTAAATGACCATGGGAGGAAGAGCTCAGAAATTCAAATCCAAATCATAAATAGCCAGCAAAGGCCCTTCATAATTTTGAATGGTCGCTAAACAGTCGGTTGTAAGTAGACTACCTGTAATCCAGTTTTTAAAAACTTCACTCATATATAGAAAATGTTGCCTGGAATGGCGTCAAACTGTGTGGCTTTCAATAAAGTATAGTAAGTGTTTCTGTTTCTAAGATCTCATTTCCAAATGTTTAAGCAATGTTTAAGTGTTCCTTATTCCATTTGCTCAGAGAAAGTCAGAAGACAGAGAAATATTTTTTAAAGAATCTAGAGAGATGTGCAATATATGTATCTATCTCCATTTTCTACTGCACCTTTTTATTGATGGATTGATGTTAACTGACCAATCCTTTGAAGGGGGAAATGCCAGACTCTAAAATTGGGACTTATTGTATGCCTTGAACATTTTGCTCTGAGAATTCTGGGACAAGAGTGGTGTTTCCTTTTCATCTGTTTGATTTAAAAAGGAAAAGAAAAATGAAATGAAATGATTACCTTTCCAGGTACCCTGTCTGTTCCATTCTTCTCCATGTTTCATCTGCTAAGAATCAAGCCAGCTCCTAACTTTTAGACCAGGGGTTTCAAACTCAAGTAGTCACGTGACATATCATGACTTTTCCCCCTTTTGCGAAACCGGGGATGGGCGTGGCCAGCGCGTGATGCATCGAGCCCAGCTACGAATTTGACACCCTTGTGTTAGACCATCTGTGGCTCACTCGGTGTGGTTTTGTTTCTTGGTGGTTCAGATTAGGCTAAACTTTGAATTTCTTTTTAATGAAATTATAATTTTTTGTTTATAACAAAACTAATCTTAAGTCTGTTCAGGGGTGGACTTCAAAAATTTTAGCAAGGGGTTCTCTGCCCGGTTGCTGGGTGGGTGTGGCCATAGTGGGCGTGGGCTAGTCAGCCTCCTGCACCATGGCAGGGGGGGCATTTTTGCCCTCCCTGGCCCCAGGGGTATAACTCAAGTCTCTGGGAGGGCAAAAACAGCCTTCCAAGGCTCTGGAAGCCCTCTGGAGACCAGAAACAGGCCAGTTTCCGGCCTTCCCAAACTTCCGGTAGTCCTGTTTTTCTCCCTCCCTGAGCCTCTGCATGCGCCCTGCACTTATCTGCATCCAAAATGGGCCACATGGGGACTCCTGGGAGGGGAGGGGTGGGGTGGGCAGCGCCAGACAGGAGTGGGATTTGGGGGTTCTCTGAACTGCACAGAATCTTAGCTCGAGGTTCTCCCGAATGCCTGCAGAGCCCCATCTCTGTTCCTTCAGGAGGCCAGCGAGTATCACACTTTCATTCTCAAAGCAACCTAAATAACTCTTGCAGGATTCTGAGCTTGGCCACTATAATTTTTAGGATATGATCCTTTCAGATTCTAAAATAAATGTAACCAAACTGGTTACATGATGACATGATAAGGATTCTGTTGGCCGCTGAGCTCTATAATATGCATCATTAAAGATGTTAAAATATAGTTTTTCCCATTTGTGTTTGGTAGCAGTCTATAGAGGAAGATGTCATATCTGTTGAAACTCGCTTTTGATATATATAATTGTTTATATATAATAATAAATAATAACTCTGCTTTTTATTTTACTTCTAAGTTTTAGTTTGCTCTTGACTCTCATTTTAATGTTTTGTTAATTCATTTATATGCTTTTATTATGTAAAGTGTTTTTTACATATGCATATTTATATATTTTACATATATGTGTTTATTATTATGCTGTTGTAAACCACCAAAGTGACTTGGTTGAGCTGGTTGGTGAAGAAATTTAATAAATTAAAACAAAATATCACAATAGTTTCTGTGCGATAGAAAATAAAACGACCATTATGAAAGCTCCTTACTTCCCCAAATGTCTTTCCATCATTGCTGAACCAGGAAGCAGTGCACATGATGGATGTAATTTTTCCCCTATGGGTATAGTAGAGATAGTTATGTTTTTAATATGTACTCCCTCGCTTCCAATTCCAGGCTGACATCTTGAAATAAACTAAAGGATGCTTTTCAGGCATTGTGAGCTGGGATGGAGCATTGAAGAGTTGGTGGAAATGTTCCTACAGCCGACTCTTGCCAATTTATTTATCAGGAACTGAAGCATGATGCTGGACGTGGTATATGTTAAGTCCCCAGACTTTTCCATTTAAATATCATCTGCCAGCAATCATCCCTTACATTTCATGAATTACCTTTGCTTTTCCTGTAGCTTTTCATTATACATCTTATTGTCAATATTCATTGTACTTTACTTCCCAACAAGAAAAGAAGGTGAATTCTTTTCCTGAAGTTATTGTCTAAAATTGGACACGAGGGAGGTAGGAGTTAGGTTAATCTTTATTTTAGCTGTATATTTCTAGTGGCGTTGGTCTGGGGACTAACAACATATGTGGAAGGGCTGCACTTAAGCCTTTTTTAAATTAGAATTTACTTGAGAGACCGCCTACTACCGATCACCTCCACACGACCCATTAGATCCCATCGTTTAGGCCTCCTCCGAATTCCATCCGCTTGCCAATGCCGACTGGCCACCATGCGGAGGAGAGCCTTCTTGGTGGTTGCCCCGACCCAATGGAACGATCTCCCCGTGGAGCTTCGTACCCTCACCACCCTCCAGACCTTCCGCACAGCCCTTAGAATCTGGCTATCCCGTCAGGCCTGGGGCTAAAGATTGTGTCCCGCCCGAATGGTATGAATGTTGCGTTTTAATTATGTACTGTCTATTTGTAAAAGTCTGTTTCCCCCTTCCTTTTTGATTGTGAGCCGCCCTGAGTCCCCCCAGGGAAAAGGGCGGCATACAAATAAACACAAACTAAACTAAACTAAACTAGAAGAAAGGAGGGTGAGCAGAACTATGGAGGTTTCTAACATTAATCACATAGTGAGAAAATAAACCCCACCAAGCTAGAATCTGGATAATCAGACAAAAATTGCCATGATGACAGATCCAGAACAGACAAAGAGAATTCCTTTTCCATGCAAGGCATAGTTCAGTGATCACAAGATACAATAATGGCTAAAAGGAGGCATTAAATAAACCTATGGAAGGTAAAATGATCTGTAGCTGCTGTTCATATTGACTAGATGCTAGTTCCAAAATCAGAGATAGCGTGTTTATGAATACCAATTTGTGCAGGTGTACAATTCATGTTAAAGGGTTTCAAATGACAGAGCTTGTGAAGAGCTAGACAGCTTCAAAATCTTGCCACCAGTCACAGGTGTCATTGCAGTCATTATTAGTAGATGTCACTTGGTCAGGTTTTTTTCATCCTCTATTTCAGTGATCACCAACTGGTGGCCCATGGCCATGGACCACTGGTGGTCTGCGAGAAAGTGTTGGTGGTCTGCAGAAAAATCTGTGCATTTTCTATATTGCACTAAATCAGGGATCCTCAAACTACGGCCCATGAGCTGGATACAGCCCGCTGAAGCAATTACTCCCACTTGCTGATGGGATGGGGTCCTTCAGGCACTTAGCTTGGATGCCTGTTAGTAGATCCAGGCCCTTCCCTCCCTCCCTCCCTCCCTGGGAGTCCAGGTGCTTCAGTGAGCAGTGTGCAAAACTTCAGCCGGACTCCTGGAAAAACAGAGTTTACAAGGGGCTGACCCAGGCTACAAGACAAACATTCATTCTTGGCCGTATTTGAGATTCCTAGCTGCAATGGGCAGCAAACGTAGGGTTGACCCCGGGCGCTTCTCTCCACTAACAGGCAGCCAAGCTAAGTGCCTGAAGGACCCCATCCCATCACTAATTCATATTAGTGGTCCACGGGATTTAAAATTATGAATTTAGTGGTTCCTGAGGTCTGAAAGGTTGGTGACCCCTGCTCTATTTGTCTCAGCCAATAAAGACTAGAGGTTGTTTGTATATGGCTATCATGGCTAACAGTATCCAGAAGAAGAGGAATTTGGATGTATCCTGCATGAGGGATGGCCAAAAGAATTATATTGAGAACTTGGATAAGTGATATTGTTCCAGATGTTAAGAAACAGCTTTGGGGATGTTTAACTTATCTGTCTTGAAAAAGGCAACATTGTCTACTAATCAAAGGGTGAAGCAACACATTCTACTTTGGTTGAAATAGTAACATTATTTTATTATATTGTTCTTACCTTACCATAAAAGTCAGTGGTATAATCAGTGATTATTGATTAATTTAATACAAGTGGTAGATTTTTTTCTCTTTCCTTAGTCTTTTACTTATCCTTCTTCTTTATAATTTTCTTTGTAATTTAAGGAATATTTTGTTTATTTTTTAGTGTATTGTATCTACATTTTGCATTGCTTCTGAACTAAAATAAAAAAATAAAAAATGAATTGATTCACTTATAATATCTGAATGCTTAGAACCCCTTAGAATTTGTTGTTCATTCACTAAGTTGTGTCTGACTCTTTGTGACTCCATGGACCACCTGCTCCCCTGTTCTCCTTGTCTCCCAGAGTTCCCAAATTCATGTTCATCCCATCAATGACACCAACTAACTATCCTCTGCCTTCTCCTTCTCCCTTTGCCTTCAATCAGTGGTGGGATTCAAAAAGTTTTACTGCCAGTTCTGTGGGCATAGCTTTGTGGGCATGGTGTGGCTTTGTGAGCATGGTACGGGAAGGTTACTGCAAAATCCTCATTCCCGCCCCACCCCAACGGAGCTTTTTTCCAGCTCCGTTCCCCTGTTCAGGGCAACAAAAGAAGATCAGCTGGGAGGCAGCAGGGGCGGGGCCAGCCTATTTGCCAGTTCTCTGAACTACTCAAAATTTCCGCTACCGGTTCTCCAGAACTGGTCAGAATTGGTTGAATATCACTCCACCTTCAATCTTTCCCAACATCATCTCTTTTCCAATGAGTTCTCTTTTCTCATTAAGTGACCAAAGTATTTGAGCATCACCCCAGCTCCCCATGGTTCTAGTATGACCCAATCACATTGGTTGAAGCAATGTGGATCTCAAGATGGTTTTTGCTTTCTTATGTAGTATTACAGTTAAGAGAGTTGGGTTAAGACAATCCAAACTGAAACTCCTACATTTTTTGAAGTTTGGGCCAGTCATTGTCTAACATGGCCTTTGTGAGAATTAAATAGTGGAGAAAAGAACAATTTACCCCTCCTTCTAGGTTTTGTGGATGAGAGGGACAATGGGAAGTTCCAAACTATTTTCTACTCCATTATTTTCCCCTTAAACAAGAAAATCCCAACCATTAAATATTTTTCATAGCAGAGAAAACTCATTGATATATTTTCTTACTCTCCCATCTTGCTGATATAATAACAGAACAGAATAACATAGTTGGAAGGGACCTGGGAGGTCTTCTAATTCAATCCACTGCTTGGGCAGTAAATCCCGTACCTTTTCAGACAAATGGTGGTCCAATCTGTTCTTAAAAATGTCCAGTTTTGGAGCACCCACAACTTCTGAAGGAAAGCCATTCCACTGATTATTTGTTCTAACTGTCAGAAAATTTTGCTTTAGTTCTAGGATGGTCCTCTACTTGAATAGTTTCCATCCATTGCTTCTTGTCTTGCCTTCAGGTGCTTTGGCCAATAGGTTGACCCACACTTTTTTGTAGCAGCCCCTTAGATATTGGAATGCTGCTATATAGTCCTTCTTTTCATTAAACTAGACATACTCAGTTCCAGCAACTGTTCTTCATATGCTTTAGCCTGCACTCCCCTAATGAGCACCCCAGATGTGGATAAACTGTAGGATGATATAATGGTGTTTATCCTTGTCTTCTTTTTAATGCCTTTCCTAAATAATTCATAATGTTTTGTCTTTTCCGTGGCATGATGTATTTTTTTTCCAGTCTCCTTCCTCTTTTCATTCTAATAAGTTGATAGCTTACAAAGACCCTTTCAGTTGGAATGCACCCCCCCCCCCCAGGATGATTAATTTATTTTGCGGGCTGATAAGATTGCTGCTCTGCTCCATTCTGCAGTCCGTCTCACTATGTTCAGTGAATCTTGTCTCTCTATAATAGTTTTCTATGGATGTGACTTTGAAGAGGGAAATATGCCTTTTCTACTTTTAAGTCAGCTCATCTGGAATAAATTTTATTTATTTATTTGAAACATTTGCGTGTCTTCGCTCCTTGGAGTTGGGTTGATGCATATGCAAATAGAATGACTTAGCCAACTGAATGTTGTCCTATACCAGTGATGGGCAACCTTTTTGGCGTGGTGTGTCAAAAATCGGCAAAAAATCGAGCATAACTCGCATTGTGTGTCACTTCGACAAAAACATAATTTTGCTCAATTTATAGTTTAAACTACAAAAATGTATAATTGCAATATATAATTGTATTTAATAAACCAAAAACAAATTATTTAACATACCTGCTTAGTAACTTCTTTGTTCATCAGTCGATTTGTTTGTATGTTGCCCTTGATATTATTGAACTTGTTTGGGGTGCCGTGAACCAGGGCTGTGGAGTCGGCTGCTTCCAGCTCCACGTCCTCATCAACATGCCGCTCCAGCCCGCCCCTGCTATGAATATTCCTAGTGACGCGAGGGCAAAGAATATGAATATTCATAGCGGGGGCGGGCCGGAGCGGCATGTTGATGAGGACATGGAGCTGGAAGCAGCAGACTCCACAGCCCTGCCGTGAACTGAGATAAGTGAGGGGGAGGGCGAATTCTTTAACTAACTCCGCTGTTCCCTGCTGTGGTGCGGTCGTAACCGACAGTCCCAGGAGTAGACTCTCTGTGCCGGCCTGACTGGAGAGAGGCGCGCACTGTTCCCGCGCTCCTCTCCTGCGGGTCCTCCCTCGCCGCGCTGATGACGTGTGTGCGCACAGCACGCACGCCTTACCAGCAGCCCCTGCGCTCAGAAAGGAGCGGCGGGGATACAGTAAGTGAGTGTGGGCGGGGGAGATCACACGTCCCGCGCCCCCGTTCCTCCAGCACAGATTCTTTCATCCTCGGCGGCCGTGCAGGAGCTGAGGATGAATCGCATGAAATCCTGTGCGTGTCACCCCAAATGGCTACGCGTGTCAGCACTGACACGCGTGTCATAGGTTCGCCATCACTGTCCTATACCATGAAACAATGACATTGACAATAAAATGAAGAGGAGCTAAAAGTAAACAGCCTAGATATCTTATAATTTAAAATGGCCAAAGAAGTAGCAGCCTTATACTCAAATTCAGGAGTATCAAACTCCAGACCTGCATGGATATGGCCAGGGGTGGGATTCTACCGGTTCGAACCGGTTCGGGTGAATTGGTAGCTCCAACTATCATCTGATGAAGCGGACAGAATCCAAGGGGAATCATCTTGATTTGGTTTCAGAAATTATTTGGTTAAACGGTGACAGTTGTGTAGAGCTGGATCAGCATTTTTTGTTGATGATGATTTCATCGGCACCATTTTCTTGGCTGGGATTGTTTACATTTTTATTTGTTTTTGGTCATGAGCAATTTGGGCTTGGCAGATCATAGCAGGTTTTGTATTTCGACTTATTAAAATATATTTTGCTTTAAAATGGTATTCTTCAGTGAGTTTTCCCTTTGAGCCTCTTTTATAAGTAGACTTTTGTAGATATCAAATGAATATTTGGGCTCCTTTTAAAGAATATGTTTGCTTTTCTATTGTAGGTTTAAATAAAACTTAATTTAAAGGATTGCGAGTTGTATAATCATATTTTGGGATTCCATTTATCTAGTTTCTTTTTTTCTGAAAAAACTTTTCTTTGCCATACTGTGAACTGTGCAGCTAAACTGAAATATTTTGAAGATTTTCATGTTAGTCTCTTTCTCTTTTTTTTCCTGGGGCAGGTCATTTTTGTTCAAGTTAATCCAGGTGAAACTTTTACCATAAGGGGTGAAGATGGAACTCTTCAGTGCATTCAAGGTAAGGAAGATTTTGAAGGACAACAATTTTGTTTCATGCTTCATTTTCTTGAGTGTTCATTTGTGATATTGATAATGAATTCCTGTCGACATTGACCCACAAAGCTCAACTATATTAAAGGTTTTCACCTTGCAGAATGCTGAAAAAACTATCTGGATAATCTGCAGCTCATATAGGTACACATTTTTTTTGAGCCTTGCCTTTTTGTTTTGAACCTAATAGCTTAAATCATTTTCCAACATCCATTCAACAAATTATGATATCTAAGACAATGGAAGACATCCGGAAAGAAAATTTTTAGTGTTACGGATTTGCACTATAACACAAGATTTTTTTTAAAAAGAAATCAGATTTTTACAGGCAGAGGCTAGAAAGAAAACTGTTGAGATAGCCTAATTCTGATTTTGAAACATCATGTATAGGAGATTAACTTTTGGAACTTTTTTTCTTTCTCTTAGTTGTGTCGCTATCACCTTGAATTTTCTGTTGTGTGTCCTGCCCTTGTTTAAACAGACCAGATACCTCATGGATGGGTCTGACTCTGTCTGCAATTTGTTGTTTCAGAAACCCTTTGAAGTCTTTGATTCTCTATCATATTGTGGTAGTGATATAGAAGTCACAACAAGGGGTAGTGGGATGGATTTTTTTTTAAAGAAAGAACAATCTAAATGAAGCTGGGGGTTATATTGACTCAGAGTTAAAGTAAGTACAATAATTCACACATATCAGTACATTTTGGGAGGGTAACCCAAAGCATAGCATGAAAAGTCTCCATTTAAGCATGGCATTCTATATTGAAGTGTTTTGATTTAGGCTTAGTGTAGCCTGTAATACACACATTGTAGTCAGCAGTCCATTGTTTACAGCCAGGGTACAAAAGGTTTGGCCCGAATTGATAGAGCAATATTTCCAGACCTCTTCCATTTGGGGATTTGAAGGATTTAAAGAAATACACCTTCTGTTTAAGTAGCCAATGAAGTCATGAATCCCTCCATTCTTCCCTTTTTGGTGTCTCCATCATCATCCTTGAGTTCCCCCCCTCTTTTTGCTGTTAATTAAAAAACAATAAACCGTAAATACTTTTTTTAAAAAATGAATCCCTCCATCCTTTAAAATATTAGGCTGCTTTTCCTTCCTTCCTTCCTTCCTTCCTTCCTTCCTTCCTTCCTTCCTTCCTTCCTTCCTTCCTTCCTTCCTTCCTTCCTATTTGGTATCAATTTGATATAGATACCTCATTCTCATTTCATTCCTTCAAACCTACCAAAGCTGCCCCTTTCCAAAACAAGGAAAAAATCCTGCAATGTAGGTAGGGCCATTAGTCTCTAGTGTAGTGATTTCTCTCTCCCATCTGTTGTTCCATTTTTTTTTAAAGAAATGGGTCAACATTTTTTTAATTCAGTTGGTGTAAAGGAGCTGTAATGCTGAAAAGGAGTTTTGGTACCACTGTTGTTGAATAATCATATTGGGAAGAAACCTGACAGGTTGTCAAGTCCAACTCTCTATACATTCTAGAAATAACTACACCATCACAGATGAGCCACAGGTGTAGTGAAGTGGTGTAGGGTTTCCTGCCTAAGCAGGAGGTTGGACTAGAAGACCTCCAAGTTCCCTTCCAATGCTGTTATTCTAGTCTGAAAGGTGCTTTTTCAAGAGGCAATGGGCTTTCTTTGTTTTTCTTTGAAGACTTTTCATTTCTCACCCAAGAAGCTTCTTCAGTTCTGACTGAACTGAAGACACTTTTTGGATGAGAAGCAAAAAGGGTTTTCAAGGAAGAATAAAGAAAGTCCAGCTGCCTCTTGAAAAAGCATCTTTTGGACAACCATGACCTGGATTGGATGACTGAGATTCTCCATAGGCATCCCTGATAGGTGATCACCGGGCCTCTGCTTGATAACGTACCCTCCACTGATGAAGGGAAAAAGCTAAAACTTACTGTATGCCCTTTCTCCCTCCCTCTCTTTTCCTCACAATCAATAAAATCTCATAATCATTATCATCATCAACAACAAAACTTTCACAAATTATTATAAAACAAAAGAGGTGGATTTAAAGTAGTCTGACCCCCATTGGAAGCAAGATGGTCCTTTGTTCAGAAGATGTTTACCCTTGATTTGTGATGTAGCAAGATATGCGAACCCACTCAAACTGACTTAGTTCCATAAGCTTTGATTTAAGGCAATGTGTGAGCTCACCAAGTGAAGTCTATATGGATAAAGTATTGGACAGAGAGTTCACATTTCAAATCTCCAGTCATCCATGCAATTTATAACTTGGCATTAATTGCTGTCAACCTTAACTTATCTCACAAAATTGTTGTGGGGATAAAAGGGATCAGGAAGCTGAAATGATATGTACAGCCCTAAATTCCTTAGGTGAAACATGGGATAAAAATATGCACTCAAGTAAAGACACTGCTTACTCTGTCTTCTATAGGGTAAGGAATGGCTGAAACTGAAAGAGGAGACCTTATCTTAGACCACCTAGGGAGCATATAATGTAGACAAAGTTTAAAACACAACTTCGGATTCACACTTTTAGTGACAGCGTAGAATTATAGGGCTTGGATGACTTTTGTTTCTAGTACAACTTGGGTTTTGTCCTTGAAAGGGACATGGAAAGCCAGAAAATAAATGTCAAGTTGGATTTTCCTTGCGTAGGCCACATGAAAGGTGTTTGGTCAATATATAATTCATGCTAAATGTTGAAAGAAAAGCACATTTGTACGGCTTGCTATAATGCAGAAACTCTTCAAGCTAAGCTTATGCTTGGGGGTGGGAGTTGAAATTGCTCCCTGTAACGTTGCCAGGTTCTGGGAGAGGTGATGCCCGCAGCCATGCATACTATGTGTGAATCATTCATGGTAAATAAATCTGCCCGACGGCTACGGGTTTTTTTTTTCCACATTCTTTTTTCCCCACTTTGCTTGAAGCCGGCAATCATGAAAGCAAGAAAACGAATCACTGCAGCGCCATATTATAAAAGGAGCAATTCACTCCTGACCTTCCAATAGCATCATTTCATAAAATGATTTTGGGTTTGGGTTTGCTTTTTTCATGTATTTGTAGGAAAAATGAAAAGAGGACTAATGAAGAGGACTAGTGCTTATGACTAACCTATTCATACCTGTCTAGTTCAGAAGAAGCAAGAGCCCTAGAAACTATTTGTGGTTTCACATGCTGTGTGTCCTTCCAAGGGGCTTTATGATTAAGACTTCGTATGTAGGTTCAGAAAATAATCGCCATTGGTTGGGTCAGTTCTGTTAGATAACTGCCGAGTGTCTTCTTAAAAAACATAAGTTGAAAGAAAAACACAGTTCTACGTAAGCTTCCATTGAAATGCCTTTCTTCCCCCTTGACTCTTGTTGCTTACTCTGATCCTTATCAGAGTTTTCTTTAGATGGCTTTCATGTCAAGATCTAAATCTTTCCAATCCTCCTTCTAAGCAATTATTCTTCCATCTTTGATGTCCAGCTGTATAACAGCCACCTGAAAATGTACATAACAACAGAACAACAAAGGTGGACAACAATCGGTGTGGCATTACAGTTCCTGCCCAGAGGCTATGCTGCCTTTTTGGGCCAGTCATCACACATCAAAGGCATCATTACTATGCTGTGGAAGTCTGGCAATTTGGTTATTTGTGTGCAGACATCTTATTACTCAGCTAAGTAGCATCATCCCTGTGAGTGAGTGAGTGAGTGAGTAAATGAATGAGTGAGTGAGTGAGCCAGTGCTGTTCTTCCCGTTTATATATATAATAGAGTGCCCTACCATTTTTTGGGGGTGGGGATGTGTGCTCTCCTCCTCTGTGGTTCCTTGAACAGAGTACTGTTTTCCACTTGATTGTTTGTCTTGATCATTTGGGTGTTGAGGGGATGAGTTCCTCGAAACAAGTCCAATTAAAGTATTGAAGCAGGCAAGAGACAATGGGTAGATGATTTCTTTTTATTGCTATTCTGATTTGCTTTTCTTTTTTAAATGTCTCTCTCCTTTCCTTTTTTAGATAGGTGAGATGACCAGAAGTTAGGTAGGATAGAGAGAAAACATCTTTTAATAAAGGGTGATTAAATTAAAAGTTAGAATAAGAGATAGAAATAAGAGAAGGGGAATATTAATGTATACATTTTATTTAATAAAATAAGAGCAATAACAAGCAAAAACATGGAATAATTGAATTAGACTGCAATTTAATATAAGTATGTATTATTATTAGAAATAAATAAGTTGGTGGAATGTAATAATTATGATTAATTTTATTACTTTTATTTGTATTAGAATGTGACACTAGGTGCCACACTGTTGATGCATTTATATGTTTATGAATATATATATATATATATATATATATATATATATATGTATGTATGTATGTATGTATGTATGTATGTATGTATGTATGTATGTATGTGTATAGGTATAGGTATAGGTATAGGTATAGGTATAGGCATAGGCATAGGCATAGGCATAGGCATAGGCATAGGCATAGGCATAGGCATAGGCATAGGCATAGGCATAGGCATAGGCATAGGCATATGCATATGTATATGTATATAAATAAACTAACTCCAAAATAACCAGGGAACTAACCCTGAGTTTCAAAGGTGCTTTTTTCAAGAGGCAACTGGACTTTCAAGTTTTTCTTTGAAGACATTTCGCTTCTCATCCAAGAAGCTTCTTCAGCTTCAAAGATTAACCCGAAGGTCCAGTTGCCTCTTGAAAAAAGCACCTTTGGCATAACCATGACCTGGAGAATCTTTATAGACAACTAACCCTGAACTGCTCTCTTCCATTGGATTATTGTACTTGACAATTTGGCCACACCCATCACGATAGCCCTTTTACTCCCTCCCCACAAATATTTACTTAAAGGTAGGGTAAAGGTTCCCCTTGCACATATGCACTAATTGTTCTTGACTGTAGGGGACCTGCTCATCTCTGTTTCAAAGCTGAAGAGCCAGCGCTGTCCGATGATGTCTCTGTAGTCATGTGGCTGGCGGGACTAAATGCTGAAGGCACACGGAACGCTGTTACCTTCCCACCAAAGGTGGTCCCTATTTTTCTACTTGCATTTTTTACATGCTTTCAAACTGCTAGGTTGGCAGAAGCTGGGACAAGTAACCGGAACTCACTCCATTACGTGCTAGGGATTCGAACCGCCGAAATGCTGAGCTTTCTGACTGACAAGCTCAGTGTCTTAGCCACTGAGCCACCGCATCCCTAAAATACTTACTTAACAACAGGCAAATAAATATGGTTGCTTTCTGCTACTCCCTCTCCTTCCCACTCCTTCCCTTTGGTCTTTTCATGAGCCTTCCCCCAAAAGCTTTAGGCAGAACTACCTACATTTTAATTTTGTTAGTTAAGATGGTTTTGCTGTCTTGTTGAGGCCCAGAGTCATTATGGGACACGAAGGTAATGATTTGCAGCAGGGTTCTTTCCCATATAATTATTGTTTAATTAAAAATACATATTTTTTTTAAAAAAATGCTGCAATCAGGTGAGCCAAGGAACTTTATGGATAACCTGTAGGCACATTGGCACCATGTTGACTATTCTCGTTCTGTACAAATCTGTCTCTTTCATTCCAAGTCCTGTCTCTATTGGTATCCCTAATTTTTTCCCTTTTAAAAAACCTTTTAAAAAACGGAACATGTTGTGCATACAGCTCCTATTCATGAACATGTGTTTAAGATTAGGAGGTTTCTGTATAGACTGTTTTTATTGAGTCTTTCTCTGTACTTGTTTTCAGTTCTCAGTCTTGAAAGCTGGTGACATTTGCCGATCAGTCAATTCCCAATCTCAGTTGGTAGCCTTGCTGCAGTGTTGATTGAGTTTTAATGAAAAGCATTTGTGTTAATGCTCTGAATTTCTGCACTGGGCTCTGCTTTAACACTCAGTCCCTTGATGAAGAAAGGAAAGTGTATATTGAAATAGGGGCACAAAGAGTTCCATTTTACCTAGTCCCCCTCCAGTCTTGCTGGCTGTCACAGAGCAAATCTTTCTTTTAAACCTAGCACTGGAACTAGTCAATGGCCAGTGGGTGGAAAAGCTATAAACCAATGGTCACTGGCCTGCAAGAAAATTTTGGTGGTCCACTGAAAAATCTTTCCATTTTTGCATTTTTTTTATATTGCACCACCTTGTTTCCCTGAAAATAAGACCTCCCCCGATAATAAGAGCTGAAGTGGCGCAGTGGTTAGGGTGCAGTACTGCAGGCCACTTCAGCTGACTGCTATCTGCAGTTCGGCGGTTCAAATCTCACCGGCTCAAGGTTGACTCAGCCTTCCATCCTTCCGAGGTGGGTGAAATGAGGACCCAGACTGTTGGGGGCGATATGCTGACTCTGTAAACCGCTTAGAGAGGGCTGAAAGCCCTATGAAGCGGTATATAAGTCTAACTGCTATAAGCCTAATCGGGCTTTTGAGCGCATGCACCCACCCCTGAAAATAAGCCCTCCCCAAAAATATTGCAACATAGCAGCAGTTCCAGTATCTGGTGGTGCAGTGGTTAGAATGCAGCATTGCAGGCTAATTCTGCCAACTGTCAACAGTTTGATTCTGACTGGCTCAAGGTTGATGTGGCCTTCCATCCTTTTGAGAATCGGTAAAATGAGGACCCAGATTGTTGGGGGCAATATGTTGACTGTATAAACTGCTTAGAGAGCGCTATAAAGTGCTATGAAGCTGTATATAAGTCTATGTGCTGTTGCTATTGCTAGTAGGTAGACCAGAGATTGGAAGGATTGAAGTGCTAGGACTTTCTGATTGGTCTCTGGTCTTAATGGTGCAGGGTTCATACAACTGGATTCTAGCAGATCAGTATCTCAAATCTTGAGTATTTTGGTTCTCCGTATACTTCAGCTTCATGTTAGAATGATCTTGCTGTATTGATTTCCTTTCTAGAAGCCTAACCATCTTAGGCTTGAATTTTAAAGTCCCAGTAAGCTACCACTTAAAAAAAAAAAAAAGCTCAGCTGTGGGTGTGTTTGCTGCCGTCTGCCTGTCTGTCTGAGTTTCTGTTTTTTTGTGGTGGTTTTTTGTTCCACTTCATAGCCAATGGATAATTTAAAATGTAAAAGAATCCATGAACAAAAATTGGAGGGAGAAACTGGCAAGCAGGACTTGACGCAGTGATGGTCCTGATCACTTTGCTTTGGTTTCAACAGAGTTTCTGAAGTTTGGACTATCTATATTTTCGCCGCTGTACACAGTCTAGTAAACTGCTGACTGTATAATACAATACATACACAAAAATTATAGTTCCTCCTTCCTTTCAATATCAGCTGTGTATACATGTTTTCCAGCCTCTTGTTCTGTTTTATTTCATACAGATAATCCTCAACAACAGTTCACAACAGTTCAAAGTTACAATGGCACTGAATGGCCATTTTTCACACTTATAACCATTGCAGCATCTCCATGGTCAGGCGATTTACATTCAGATGCTTGACAACTGATTCACATTTATGATGGTTGCAGTGTCCAGGAGTCATGTGATCACCCTTTCGGGACCTTCTGACAAGCAAAGTCAATGGGGAACCTGGATTTATTTAAGCAATGGTGGCTAGAATGGTTGTAAAATGGGGCAAAACTCTCTTAACAAATTTCTCACTTAGCAACATAAATTTTGGGATCAGTTGTGGTCTTACGTTGACAATTACCTGTGCTAACATTGTAATATAAGATATGTAGAGAGATAGTGACTGGCCCATGGATAAAACTTTGTCTGGAAGGGTATAGGGTTTCCTGCCTAGGCAGGGGGTTGGACTAGAAGACCTCCAAGGTCCCTTCCAACTCTGCTATTGCATTATATTGTATTGCATTGTGTCGTGTCGTATCGTATCGTATAATAGGACTTGAGAAAAATCATCCTTAAACCAGTAAGATTACTAGGTTGTAGTTGGGGAGGGGAGCAGGAGATATATGAGGAGGGGAGACAGAGGGAAGGGGAGAGAGGGGGGGAGAGTTTGATCTTGTAATTAAGACACCAAGATATGAATGTGACTTCAACTCCTGCCTTAGCCATGAAAATCAGCTGGGTGACTTTAGGCCAGTCACACTTTCTCAGCCAAACCTACCACACAGTGTTGTTGTTATAGGAAAAATAGATGTAGAAGGCTGAGATTGAGGAAGGGGTCAAATGCATCATCAGTCATGAATTCCTTTGTGCCCACAAAAGAGCTAAATCCAGCTCATCTTGAATTCCTTTGACTCTTTATCTACTGCGAATTTGCTTTAACTATTACTGGTTCAGATTCTTGTAGAGAATTGCAAATTCCCTCCAATTCTTGTTCATGGATTTATTTACAATAAATCCTTATATTCATTTGAATTGCCTGGATTTTTTTTTACATTTCCCTGGTACTTGACAATAAGAGGACAAAGTTACTGGATATGTTCACCGCCTTGGGTTTTTTGTAAAAATAATAAAGATGGGATAAAAATACATAAAACAATAAATATATTTGCTTTGGCATTTCCAGTTGATTAATATTTACAGTATTATTTTTGTTCTATTTATTCCAAATTTTATTCAATTTATTGTATTTTTTAAAATTTTGGCATAAGAATTTTATATTTGCTGGAAACCTGAAAACTTGTTTTCATAGTAGAACATACTTTGCATACATTCCGTATTGACTGGTCTCTACCAAGGATCTTTCCTATATGTGATGTCACATCATACTTTAAAAAGGAACAGGATTTGAATGAAGATACAGCAATGCTGTATTTGTCATTCTGTCCTTCTTTCATACACAAAACACACATACACATCAGATGCCTCTGTGCATATTCAGGCAAAACATCCTCCAATTCATGCCTGTTCATCCGATGATGCACTTTTCTCTAAATCAACAAATACAGAATAAGCTTTACCACATTCATACATATCTCGGTGACTTATTGAAAAGCAAATATCTGTTGCAGACTGCTACCCAGGAAAATAAGAACTGCAATTTCAAAATATTGCTCATTGTCATGTCTCCTGCTCTCTTTCCATTAGAAATTCCCAAAGGTGCATAGAATAATCTCATAGATTTTGCATTTATTCCTGATGTCTTTATCAAGAATCATAGCATTCTTTCAATTGATATGTGCAGACAGAGGCTTCAGGCTTTAAATAGGTTGTGCAGCCACTCCATAAGCAAACCACAGGCATATTTTAATATTTCTTCAGTTAAATCATCTATATTTACAATCTTACCATTTTTCCAACATTCTCTCAACGATTATGACCTTATTTTCATTTTTTCCCCTTCAAAACTAATGTTTATAACATTTATTCCAGTTCCATTCTCTGGCACATTATGACCACACTCAAATAATATCAAAAAATCAAATGTTTTTTTGCTGCAGTTTTATCCCTAATAATTTCATCACTTTTATTTTTACTACCATTTGCTCTGCTGGAGTTTCTTTGCATAATTCTCTGAAACCACTTCCAAAAGAATTTTATTTATTCCAACCAAACTCTCTTTGCCTTTTTTTAACTTAACCATTCCTGGCTGTCTTTGATTATAGTCTTTGCAACATTCTTTTTATCTCTCTACACAATATAGAATATTTATCATCTTCATTTTTTAATACTAATATATGGTGTTTTCTTATCTACTCCCACTTTAAGTTCACAATTCCATCCATTTCATTATTATTTATGTATATATTGACCCAGTTTAGATGGTTGCGCATCTATCCAAGAACTCCTGGGTAGCGAGCAAAATAAAAACAGAGAACTTCATTAAAACAAAAAACCACTAAACTAAATTAGTAAAGGTAAAATTCTCCTAACACATATGTGCTAGTCATTACCCACTTCTAGAGGTCGGTGTTCATCTCTCTTTCAAAGCCGAAGAGCCAGCGCTGTCTGAAGACGTCTCTGTGGTCATATGACCAGCGTGACTAAATGCTGAAGGCGCATGAAACGCTGTTACCTTCCCACCAAAGGTGGTTCCTATTTTTCTACTTGCATTTTTACATGCTTTCAAACTGCTAGGTTGGCAGAAGCTAGGACAAGTAACGGGAGCTCACTTAGGTACGCGGCACTAGGGATTTGAACTGCTGAACTGCCGACCTTTCTAACCAACAACCTTAGTGTCTTAGCCACTGAGCCACCAAGTCCCTTACATCTAACTAAATTAGGGCTCAATAAAAATCATTAGAGCATTCATTCATAATCTCCCAACCAAAATACCTAATTCTTAATGCATCAATTCTTCACATTAGTGTTGTTCCTCACACTTTTGCGATACACTATAAAGCCATTCCCTCCAATAATGTAGTTTCCATGTTACTCCATTTTTCATTCATTGTTTCTCTTCCTACCATAATTTATTCACTCTCCATTGACTTTCACTCTCATTTCTTTCATTTTTATCCTTTTTCTCTATGCCTGCTTTTTTCTAAGATCCACTTTTACTAAATAATGGCCTGTACCATATGTAGGGCTTCTAAACATCATCTTATCCTTCATACATATCTCAGTCTGTTATAAGGAACTGACTCAATCATGCATTTAGTTTTATATTTATTCCTTTGACATAGGTACATATAAGTTGCTATGTTTAAACCATGTGCCCAAAACATATATTTTTCTAAGCAATCACTCACCAATCTGATTCATTTTTCCATCACTGAGTGTACTCTGCTCCTACTTCCATTCATCTGACCTTTGAAACTAGTTTTCCCCCATTCATTCATTCATTCATTCATTCATTCATTCATTCATTCATTCACAAAGTGATGTCTGCTGCTTCTATTATCATTATACACTGGACTATAACATGCAAACTTTGGATTTCTATCTTTATATAAACCATCAACTACCTATTGTAGCTGATACCACTTTATACCTTCTGATAAATATTTTGTCCTTTTTGTAAGCAAGCCTACTTCTAGATTGCCACTTGTCTTCATATTTTTATCTGTTCCATTTGCTGAGTTCAGAACATCTTAATTCCAAGGTTACATGATTCTCCTTCCTCATAAACACACAGCAGCATGCAAATATAATCTAGTATATCAAGTCATGCTCTTTACCCCGTATTTGTCTTGCATTCCAAGTTAAAAGGTTCCAATATCATAAGGTGACTTTATGAATCGGTACCATTTTTCATGGCTTTAGTCAGTTGAGATGTTGACACTATTTTATATTCTAGAGAAGATAAAGAGAGAACAAGAGAGAGAAGTCAGGAAGACAAGATATTATAATCCTTGTTGTACCTGTGTAAAATGTATAACAAAAGTGTAAAGACAATACTGGTCAGTGCTGATACTTCATGGTCAGTATGCTACAAAACACAGCCAAAAGCTAGTTTTATCCTATGTAAATTCATGCTATTCTATTATCTTAATTGCTTGCATTGACATTCATATTCTTCAAGCACACACTCAGAACCATTGTGATAATTTAGAATTAAAATTAAGCAAACTCACAATTGCAAAAAAAAGGTAAACCTTGCTTTTATCTGGGGCCTACAACTCAAGATTTAAGAGAGGACATTATGAAGTCCAGTCATTAATATTTCAAAGTTAAAACGTACTGAAATTTAACGAGGGACTTTCATTAAAGGCTGTTTACATCTAAGGACTTTATTGGTATAATTACTTATGAGAATAATAGAGCATTAACCATCTGTACTGAGTACTTGCTGACTTTTCTCAGGGTTGACCATAGATCAACTTCTAATCTCTTTTCCTGGAACCTTTTAAAATAAACTGCCATGCAAAGCAGAGGATGGCTTCAAACAACAAATTCTCCTGAATAAAAATATATCATACAGACACCCTACAATTGAAACGATACAAATCTCCAACCATTGAACTTTGTGTTCTTTGTTTATGACTAAAATACATTCTTCTGAAAAACAAGTCATTCCCAGAAACCTGGGAGAATGATGGATTTTAAGTAAGAAACCTGCACCCAGATTCTGTCAGCCGTTACAGAGTTGTGGAATGTAAGCTATTCTCTTGAACTTTGTTGTTGTTATTATTGTTCTTCTGATGGCCAGCTGGTCCCAGGGACAAAGTAAACTAGCTGGCAAGAGAGCAGCAGCTGCAATATAGGTTGTCTATTGATTAATCACTCCATATATTTGACAGACAATGTTTTAATTAAAATGTCTTTGGGGTAATATGTGTGAGAGTGGGGGGTTGCTCTTCAAAATCTTTGCAAAATGCTTTCAGAACTGATGGTTTATTTCAGGCTCAGAACGGGCTGTGTAGGTATATAAGTATACTAAAAACTAATTATGCCACCTGCCAAGTCAGAGAAATTTTTTCAGCATAATACCTGCCAATAAAATGTCCAAGTTTCTTTAGTGAGACTAGCGATAATCTGAAACCACACATTGTGCAAAATTGTTATATTTTTCTTTTATAAAATTTGGTCACAGTTGGGAAAACTGCCAGAGTTTTCAGTTTCAGAGACTACTAGAAGAAATGCAGGCAATTTTGAGGAAATAGCACCATTTTCCTGAAATATTAGTGTTTTGTGTTCCTGTTGAATTGACAACGGTCTTAAGCATAAAAACTACATTGCTTCCTTCAGGTGCTCTTAGTCTAAATTATGACTTAGTAAGGGAGAACATTCAAAGAATGGAAAGGAATGAAAACTTTTTTAAAAAGTAGATTATTACAAATGCTTACTCTTTAGTTCAATGTCAGTTTTATTTATCACTTTATTTCCTTCTTTTGTTTTCCAATGGAGAGGTGAATGAGGAAGGAGAAGAGAAATGTTTTGAAAAGTCCCTCCATTGTACAGTGACTAGATTTCCTGAGAGTGGACACAAGTGTAATTTGTGACTGGCCTCCCAGCAATTAGTGTTTAAGATATAGGATTCCAAAGGTAGCATTCATCAATTGCTCTGTATTCTAAACATTTATTAATTTCTTTTTAAAACTTTCTGAAATCAGTGCTTCTCAACCTTCACAATTTTAAGATGTATAGAATTTAGCTCCCAGAATTCTCTAGCCAGTAGAGCCAGTCTACATGTCCTTTTTAATGTTTTTATTATACATTTTCCTTTATAATACATCACATTTTCAGTTTTACAATGACCGTCCATCTCTTTCCTTCTCCTTCCCCCTCTTCCCTTCTCCCCTTTGCTTCCCTCTCCTTCTCCTTTCACCTCTCTTCTTCCCCCTCCTCTCTTTTCCTCTCCTCCTCTCCCTTCTCCTTTCTCCTCTTCTCCATTTCCCTCTCCTTCCCTTTCCCCTAGTCCTCTCCTCCCATCCACTTCCCTCTCTCCTTCCCCCTCTCTCCTTCCCTCTTCTTCTGTCTCCTTCCTTCTCCTCTTCCCTTGGTCTTTCTCCCCTCCTCTTCTCTCCTCCACATGTCTTAAAGTTGCCAGGATTGAGAAACACTTTTCTAAACTGATGGCTACCACCATATTTTCTTCTTCTTCCTAGCGTATTCCCACAAGTCCAATTTTCAGATCATTGAACACCACTTTGCACGATCAGCTGCATCTCCAGAGCAGAGGCCTGCGGCTTGCATATATTGGTTGATGGCATCTTCCCATTTCCACTTTGGACACCTGTGAGGTCACTGGCCATTGACTTCTAGTTGGTAGGCAGTCTTGGCAATGGTGGAAGGTGCTATTCTCAGGACATGTCCATAACAGCAGAGTCAGCCGTCTAACATCTTCTCTATAATTAGTGCCACACCAAAATGTTGTTGAATGGTGTCATTTGTGATGTGGTCAAGAAGGGAGATGCCCTATCCAATGGAGCATTTGTGTTTCCATGGCATGGAGATAGCTTTCCGTCCCTTTTGTTGCTCCCCAGCATTCAGTGCCATAAAGTGCAACAGGATGGATGGTTGTCTTGTAAATCTTAGATTTAAAACTAGTTAGCATTCATCTGTCACATAACATACCAATGAGTTCTTGCCAAAGCATCCAGGTTGCATTCATCCTTGTTTGCTCTTGCTACCACCATACCTGATGACAACATGTTCCATTCTTTGACTTTGCACAGTATAAAGGAATGCTTCATTTTATTGATCTCTCATGTTGCAGTGTTGTGTTTCAATGGAAGATCTCAAGTTCTAAGGTTCTAAATTTCCAGAGCAAGCATTGCAGAACCTCATCCTGGGATGTGGTGCATGATAGACCTCAGCCACTGAGTTGAAACAGTTGAGGAAGTAGTGCTGTCTATAGAGTTTCTAGGGTGGAATTTCAGGAATTTGAACAAACGGGGGACAACGTAATATTGGAGATTTACAGTTAGAAGTTCTAGGGAAGCTAATATTATTAACAGTTACAACAAGGGTAAAAGACCAAAAAAGATAGTTAACTTTGAACTGGATTCAGAAGGGACTAAATAGGAATCACAGCCAGAGTTTGGGCTGCTGGGGGTTTGCAGGGGTTCAGGAGAATATCTAGCTAAGATTCTGTGCAGTTCGGAGAACCCCAAATCCCACTGCTGGCTGACCCCGTCCTCCCTGCCCCTCCCAGGAGTCCCCACACGGCCTGTTTTGGGTGCAGGTAAGTGCAGGGTATGGACAAAGGCTTGGGGAGGGTGAAAAATGGGCCTAGGAAGGCCAGAAACAGGCCCATTTCCAGCCTCCAGAGAGCCTCCAGAATCTGAGGAGGCCGTTTTCACCCTTCCGGAGGCTCGAAGAAAGCTTCCAGAGCCCAGGGAGGGCAAAAACGCTCCCCTCCACCACCACCATAGTGCAGGAGGCTGTCTAGGCCACGTTCACCATGGCCACAACAGAGCAGAGAACCCCTTGCTAAAAATTTTGAAGCCCACCCCTGATCACAGCCCTAAGAGAGGACTACAGACTGTAAAAATCTGGATGACCACCAGTTAAATGAAGTGATGAAGGGGAGTTTTTGCTGCTGTCAAGCTGTCATTTGTATTTTTTGCAGCTTATGTGTGACAACCCTAGATAAGTGCATTCATTTGAGTAGCTTTACACCTAGTCTGTTTTCTTCTTTGTAAATAGGATCAGCTGAAACCTTTTCCAGATATTCATCTTAAAAGAATAAAAATCCCTTAAGCAGCTTGACATGTCTCCTTCCCAGCTTTAGCTGTGATGTGTTTAGAAAGTTCTTTTATGTACCATGAGCCAGGATTTCTAAACCCAAGTGATTTGAAGGGTATTTAGTAGAAATAATTTATATAGGCGGGGGCTTGATGTCAGAAATGCAATGTTGAAAAAAGAAAATTTGCAGTAAAAAAAAAAGGCCAGGGAATGAAGAATAATGACTAAAATGATAAATTGGCAGATTTGGCCCAATGGTTTATTATACATTAAATATATACAGGTATTCCTCAACTTACCACCACAATTCACCCCCAGAATGTATGTTGTTAAGTGAAAAAATTGTTAAGTGAGTCTTGCCCCATTTTACAACCTTTCTTGTCATATTTGTTAAGGAAGTCGCTGAAGTTGTTAAGTGAATGTGGCTTTCCCATTGTCTTTGCTTTTCAGAAAGTTGCAGGTGATCACATCACCCACATTACAACCGTCGTAAATATGAACCAGCTGTCAAGCATCCAAATGTAAATCATGTGACCATGGGAATTCTGAAGTGGTCATAAGTGTAAAAAACTAAACTGTTGTAAGTTGAGGACTATACCCTTTCTTTATAGGGTCTGATTCCATGTAGTGTCACCTGTTTAACTCCCTTTCACTGATTCTGATATTTCTTTAGGCTGAATAATTAGACCTAGTGATTTCTAACAAGCAGTTACTTTTCATTCTAGCACACATTATTTTAAAAATCCCATAGTTTTAGGTATTCGGTTATATTAAAATAAAAATAAACTTTGAGGGAAGAGTTTTTCAGATTTTATTATTGAGTTTGACTCTGAATTAGAAGCATTGGGGAGAAGAGACAAGAGAATAGCAGCAGGCTACTAATAAAATGAGTCTCCCTTATCAAAATAGGCTTGAGAGCATGCAGAGAATTTGAATTAATCACAAAACAAGGTTCTTTTTTAATCTTTTGCAGGGTAACTTCAGCTAGAGTATGCAAACATCTGTTTTATCATTCCGAATAACTTTTTTGTTAGTGCAACTAAATCTGAATTTCCTATCTTAATCAAACTTTACAGGCTATCGGAATTTTGTTTGTCTATCAAAAAAATGTGATTACAGTTGTCCTACGTTCCTATCCAAGTAACCTTCACTTTATTATCTAAACTGTTTATGTCTGTTTCTCTTGCAGTCGTCTTGTGTGATTCTTTGTGAAATTGTTTGAAATTGGTTCAGTGTCTCTGTGAGTTTTCTCTTTGAGAAATTATGCATTTGCATGTTTAAAACGTTTACATTTTATTCATGTGCGCTGGCTTTATTAGAGTAATCAACAGGATACCGCTTTGCTTTGAAACTGGTCTAACTCAATATTAGCAATTAGAAACATATTTAATTTTTTTATTATTTAAAGAAATCATCTAAAAATCCAATTGTTAGATTCATTTTGTCAGCAGATTACAGCTCAGTTTGGAATGGACTGGCCACTACGTCAGTCTATGTAGCATGGCATTGCACAGATATTGCTTTATGTTGTAAGGTTTCTGTTCAGAAGGATTAGTTTTTCCATTAGGAAGATAAAAATGAATAAAAACCAATGTAAAGTAAGGAAGAAAACAGAGAAGGAAAGACATAAAAGATAAAGCAATAAGTGCAAGAAAACCGAAGACAAATTCCTTGTGTGTCCAATCACACTTGGCCAATAAAGAATTCTATTCCATTCCATTCTCTCTCCATGGGGCTGCCCCTGAAGAGTGTCTAAAGACTACAGCTGGTCCAGAATGCAGCCGCGCGAGCGATAATGGGTGTACCGAGGTACACCCATGTTACACCTATCCTCCGCGAGCTGCACTGGCTTCCTATCAGTCTCCAGACTCGCTTCAAGGTGCTAGTCATTACTTTTAAAGCCCTACATGGTATCGGACCTGGCTACCTGAGAGACCGCCTCCTGCCATTTACCTCCCAATGACCAATAAGATCACACAGGTTGGGCCTCCTCTGTAGCTTCACCGGCCTTGTGGAACAAGCTTCCTGCTGAGATCTGGACCCTCACCACCCTCCCGGCCTTCCGTAAAGCGACTAAGACCTGGCTGTTCTGGCAGGCCTGGGGCTGTTGAGTATTCCAGCCCCATTTGAAGAAATGGATGCTGTGTTGATTTTAATTTTGTACTTTTTAAATGTTTAAATGTTTTTATTTGCTGTTTTTATTTGCTGTGAGCCGCCCAGAGTCCCTAGGGAGTGGGCGGCATACAAATACCATTAAAGTTTGAAAATAAAGTTTGAAAGTTTCTATTCTATTATATTTGAAAAGATGAAGAAAATAGGAAAGCAAGAAAGATACAAAATAGCAATAGCAATAGCAGTTAAACTTATGTACCGCTTCATAGGGCTTTCAGCCCTCTCTAAGCGGTTTACAGAGTCAGCATATTGCCCCCAACAACAATCTGGGTCCTCATTTTACCCACCTCGGAAGGATGGAAGGCTGAGTCAACCCTGAGCCGGTGAGATTTGAACAGCCGAACTGCAGTCAGCTGAAGTAGCCTGCAGTGCTGCATTTAACCACTGCGCCACCTCGGCTCAAAAAGGTGTTTCCAAATGTATGTCATAGTAATTTTAAGTACAATTATATTCTACCCCCCCCACTCTGTCTAAAGTTGCATCTTAATACAGATAGTCCTCAAATTGCAACAGTCCATTTAGTGACCGTTCAAAGTTACAATGCCTCTGAAAAAAGTGGCTTATAACTGTTTTTCACACTTCTGACCATTACAGCATCCTTATGGTTGTGTAATCAAAGTTCAGAAACTTGGCAACTGATTCATATTTATGACGGTTGCAGTGTCCCGAGGTCATGAGTTCACATTTATAATCTTCTGACAAGCAAAGTCAATGGGAAACTCAGATTCATTGAATACGTCGGACTTTTGGACTCCAGGCAAGCCACATTTTCTTCTGTGGGAAAATGGCAGGGGAGATTATGCAGAGTGTGGGTGATATGTAGCCATAATAACATTCTTTTCTGAGAGAGTCAAGGACAACGTGCCCTGCAGCTGTGATGAGGTGACTGGGAGGCATCTCCAGTTCAGATGGTGCCTGATTGGGCCATGTGATGGACCTGTGGGTGCTGGGCAGGGACTTGAACTTTCTTTTGGGTGGGGAAAACCTGGAAGCTTTCAGATTCAGGCTTTCCCAGATGTGCCAATAGGACATCTCTAATGAAATGAAGTTTTGAGGAAACTCAACCCTCGGAGTCTTCATTCGTTGGGGGTGTTACTTGGAACCCTGACATAATAACTGTGTCACTAACTTGACAATGACAATGGTTCACTTAACAACTATGGCAAGAAAAGTCATGAAATGGGACAAAATTCACTTAGCAAATGTCTCACTTAACAACAGAAATTTTGGGCTCAATGGTACTCTTAAGTCGAGAACTTCCTGTACTGTTCTTTCTGCAATCTATCCTGTCATCAAAGCCATAAATTATTAGTTAATTTATGGCTAATTAGAATATTCCTTCTTTTTTTTTTTCATTTCTATGCGCACAAAAAAATCCATAATTGATTTCCAGTCCAATAAATGTAGATAGTGTCTACATTTAGTTTCTCTAATCCAAGAAATGAAAATGCATTCGGTTTTGGTTGCCACGATGTAAAAAAGATGTGGAGACTCTAGAAAGAGTGCAGAGAAGAACAACAAAGATGATTAGGGGACTGGAGGCTAAAGCATATGAGGAATGGTTGCAGGAACTGGGTATGTCTAGTTTAATGAAAAGAAGGACTAAGGGAGACATGATAGCAGTGTTCCAATATCTCAGAGGCTTCCACAAAAAAGAGAGAGTCAAAATATTCTCCAAAGCACCTGAGGGTAGAACAAGAAGCAATGGGTGGAAACTAATCAAGGAGAGAAGCAACTTAGAACTGAGGAGAAATTTCCTGACAGTTGGAACAATTAATCAGTGCAACAATTTGACTGCAGAAATTGTGAATGCCACAATACTGGAAGTATTTAAGAAGATGATGGATAGCCATTTGTCTGAAATGGTATAGGGTTTCCTGCCTAGGCAGGGGGTTGGACTAGAAGACCTCCAAGGTCCCTTCCTACTCTGCTATTGCATTTGTGTTGTATTAAATGATCCATCTCAGCAAGATCTGCTAATTTCATCAACCATTCTTCCATAGCAGGAGGTGTTGAATCTTTCCGTCTTTGTCCATCATGCCTCACTATTGATGCAAATATGAGATTTTCTATATCCCTAATTCCACCACCACCACCCCCGGGCCGGAATTACTTCAGATTTAAATTTTTTTATCTTAAAATGAAATTAAGATGGAATTTCCTCTTAAAAGTAAACGAAGACCTTGAAGAATTCTAAATGAAAATTGTGTCCCTCTAAACAAGTGCATGCAGCGTACCTTAAGATCGGAACTTGAATTTCTGCTCAAAATAGCATGCTGGGTAAAAAGTGAATATAAATGGCTGAGGTGATTGTAAGGCCAATTTTAAAATAAGATTAGGAGAGGAGTAGGAAGCAGAAAATTACAGGTCAGTTAGCTTAACATCTGTTCTAAATAAATTGGTGGAAAGTGTTGCTAAAAATAAAATAATTGAATGAACAATAAATAGCACGTAAACATGTCTAAACAAGAATCAGCATGGCTTCTAAAAAGGAAAGTCACAAATTTATTAAAAATGAGTAAGATGGGATCATTTTTTGGTAGTTCTTCAAGAAAAGTATGTTGGGATAATCCAGCAAACCTTCTTCGCTTGTATTTTCAGAAGGCTTTTTGATAAAGTTTCTCTACATTTGTGAGAAAAATATAACAATAGTCTTAGAGGGAAGGAAGCTGCCTGCTTCTCCACTGGTAAGCATAGTCTATACATCAGTAAGGGCAAAACATTTGGGCTCAGTGTGTCCATAATTTGGAAAATAGCAATGGCAGTAGCTGCTGACAGTCAGCAGAATTACCCTGCAATACTGCATTCTAATCATTGTGCCACCACGGATCTTAGCAGTGGTGGGCTCTGGATCCTGGTGCAACCGGTATAGTGCAACGGGGCCTGGCGCCCATCATGTGCACGCCCACCACATGCATGCCCACAGCATGCGCGCAGTGCATGCATGTGTACCCACCACCCACGACGCTCCAGCTGCTCGGCGGAGCGTTGCGCAGGCGCCATATGCTCTGTGCGCAGGAGAAAATGTGCCAATTGGCTCAAATAGCGGTAAGGAGAGTAGGTGGGCAGACTGTACTGGAATGCTACCTGGTGCTCCCAGCAGGCACCGGTACGCCCGTACTGGGGCATACCAGTCGTATCCCACCACTGGCTCTTAGTTTCACAACCCTGATTCAGACCTCAATGAAATTGAATTTGACACCCCTGCTATATGGGCTCAGAAGTAAGCATTCGTGGGCCTGATTAGTACTTGAATAGGAGGCGAAGAGAAAATAGTCCTGTAGGCTAATTAGAAGGGTAAAAAAAACATTGTAGAATAAAGCAGTGGCACATCACTCCTGTACTGTATGCCAGCTAAGTTGATATGAAATCCTTGAAATCGCCAGGACTCAAACTCATAAAATTAGGTTTGTGCATTAATCATCATTTTAATTTTTCTGAGTCATAGAAGGAAGTACAACTACCTTCCCGTACATTTAGGCTGTGTGGTAAGCAGCTGAAGAAATACAGAAGGGTACCATCAACATAAATTGCTTTAAATTTGAGGGAGAGATGGGTGCTGAATCTAATTCTGCTTCAAGGGATGCTTTAAATAATCTTCCTCTCCTCTCTATCGCCCGTCCAATTAATGCTGGCGAATGAATCACAGATGGAATTGCCCAGAGCTAGCTAGCTTTTGTTTTTAAGGAGGGGGGAGGATAGGAGGAGAGAATGTGAAGTTTGATTTGGCATTTATGAATCCTTTCCAAATATCTCACTTTGGCTGCTCTACTGTACACATTGGAGAATGGGAGATTCTCTGTGTGAATGGAAATATTTCTGGAATGCAGGAATACGGAAACTTTTCAGTCTGAAAAGTCAGGGTGAAATCATAGGCCTTCTCTTTAGCATACAGTATAGTGACTGAGATAGTGATAGCATTAAGGATTTTTCCCCTTCAGGAAGAAGAGAGGGGAGTATCAGGGCTGTGTAGTATATGCACTGTACTGTATTCCGCCTGCTTTAGACAGTCGCGTATGTGACCTGGCAACCAACATGATTTCCTGATGACGTGGTTTCTTGCAACCAAAGCAGGACAGAGTGGCTATAGTTTGCTGCAGTGTTGAAGAGACAAAAAACACTGAATCCCAGACAGGATGAGAAATAAATGAAGGCTTGGGACCTTTCAGATTCTAGGAAACAATTAACAGGTTATTCTGGGCATTATGCCCACATAGAGAATATAAGGGAAAGAAAAAAATGCAATTACTTTGTCTTTTCTGCATCATCCAATATCATGATGTAAATGCAGATAAAAGTTACTTGAAGGCTCAGATAGCGAGTCAAGTTGTAGCATTCTCATCTTCTGAGAATAAAGCAACACCTTTTAGTTTCTGTTGTACTTAACACAAAAGCACAGTCCAAGTGGAGTTGATCCATGGGAATATAATGAAACTCTTGCTTAAAGTGCTTTGCTGGCTAAGTGGCCAAAGAGGCCCAGAACCTTACAGGATGGAACCCTTGGAAAAGTAAATTAAGACTGGCAATTGATCTCAGCATGCTCTCAAAAATTGAATGGGCTGATATCAACTTTTTACTGGGGAAAAATGTTCTTATTCAGGCAGGAGGGCAGCTAAGTCTGTGTAGTAGCTTCCTTTGAAAACTTGTGCCATATGGTACTGGCTTGTTTTTAAGAGGAGCTGCCATCCACCAGGATTTAGCTAAAACCATTGAATTAAAGTAAATTAAGATGAAATAAATAGCTTGAGACAGTAGTTTGTTTATGTTATAAATTAGCTTTTACCTTAGACGTTCCAATAGAGAACATTTGTATCATACTGAATCTTGTGTTCTGGGTCATCCAGCCTCGCAGATGAACTGTTTGGATAAAGACTTTGTGGAGATATAGTCATCTGCACCTCATGACACATCAAACCACTAGAGGAATGAGGAATTATCATCCCAAAATGTCAGGCTTATGCAGTTCTGAATTACCAACGGTTAAAAACAGCTGACTTATTAAAACAAACTTGTATACTTTCTTTCTAAGGAATCATTTCTGGTTGCTAGCTCCAAGATGCTTATTAACTTCATCTGTTTTTCATTTTTCCTCTTATCTGATATGAAACAATTATTTGACCTGCTTTCTCATAACACAAGCCAGGCAGCTGTTTCCTCCCAGTTTAGGAGAGCTGTTAATTCCAATAAAGGAGAGATCTTGGATCACTGCCTTGGTGATCAATATTTTCTGGCCCCATCCCTGCCAGAAGATAAAATTGCATAGAAAATGAAAAGAAATTGACATGTTTTATAGTTCCTCTAAATCTATTTTCTTTTAGGCTATGAATTGGATAATGACCCACGAATAAAAGATCCTTCATATTAATAAACCTTTTATTATATGCATAAAATGCCAGAAAGCAAAACTTACCCCCGAGTATTGGTATGAGACATACGATGTCTAAGCCCTGCCAAGTTATGATCAGCCACACGTTCTAGCTTGCCAGCTGTTAAACACTGTACCCAATTTTTCCCCAGGTCCAAATAGGTGGGAAACAATCCTTAATTAATCCTTTGTAGGTAAATTACTTGCATTATTCCTGACACGGGAGGCCCCAGTCTTAAGAGTTCTGCTTAAGCTGAACCTTTCTTTTCACAGCTCTTTATTATTTATTTACTAATTAGTTTTATATCCCACCCTTATTTGTACAGTGCAAAGCATCATGGATAATTCTTCCTCTTATATTTCCTACTATAAGAACAACAACAACCATATGTGTTAGGTTAAGCTGAGAAACAGGTTGATCCAAAATCCCCCAATCAGCTTTGATCAGAATCTTTCTATAATACAGCATGCCAGGGCAGGTGAGATTTTAACGTGTGGAGCATTTTCTAAGCTAGTCGGAATCGCCAAATATAGTGTGTATGCAAGTCAGAATTATGCTTGATTTGAGACTGACTATCTGTTTCTGCCTCATGATTTATCCAGTCACTAGCAGATTGTGACTATACCTTGGTTAGCGCAAGATCAGAATCCAGGTATACTTAGCTATCAGATATTTTGTTATTCCTAGATAGAGCAAACGAAGTTCATAGCCCTTTTTGTTGGGCTTTAAGATCCTCTGACCACATCAACTTCAAGTGAGTTGGGTCTCATATAATTGATAGAGGCGTAGTTTTGTCATATAACCTGGCAAGTGTTTGATCTGAAACTGTTAAGGTAGTAGACAGGATCCTTGGGATTGTTAACCTGGTCCCCTGCCTTTTAGATCCATATTTTTGGTAGCCAGTTGAAGGCCCTCTTGGAGACAATATGTGGTTGAGTCCATGCAGTGGTATATTAATTCATCTGTGTGAGGAGTTGGTTCCACCTCCCTCAAAGAGGCAGTGTTACTTACGTACTTCCTCAAGAAACCATTATCCAAAAATCCTGGATAATTTTTGTCCAGTCTCTTATGTTATCTTTTTGGAATAGAATTGTGGAAAAGGTGAAGGAGTTGCAGCTTCTGAAGATCTATAGAAAGGGGATTATCTGGGCACTTTCTAGTCAGACTTCAGAGCAAGGATATAGTAATGGCCCAGTATTGTTGACTTGACAGAGCTGGGATGGGGGTAAGCTGACTATCCTGATTTTCTTTTGATCATTCAGTAGTGTTTGATACCAATAATCATAATACTCTTTTGGGTCAACTGTAGCTAGTGGGAGGGACAGATGGCTCTCCTCCCTTCAGTGCTCTGATTCCAGTTAGTGTTGATTGGGGAAATGGTCAAGCCTGAAGCCCCAGGTTATGGGCCTTACCTTAACCCTAATCACGCTTTTGTGGGCGCGGTTTTGTCAGCGCTTTTTTGTGGGAGCGCTTTTGACTTTGCGGTTTTCTCGCTGCGGTTTTGTCAGCGCGCTTTTGTCAGGTGCGCATTTGATGGGTCACGATCAAAGTCTGGTTCCAAAGTCTGTTAGGATCTGTATGAAGAGGAACAGGCTTATGTTCAACCCTAGCAAGACAGAATAGCTGTGAGTTAATGATTCTCCTGACGTCTTGTGTTTTCCATCTGCAGTTCTGAATGGAGCTGTACTTCCCCAAACAAAACTGGTACACAATTTGGGGGTTCTTCTGGGTTCACAGCGGAGGTGGTTTGCCACTGGTTCAGCCAGGTTCGGCCAAACCAGTAGTGGAATTCAGGCCTGGGTCGCCTTGCCCCTGAACCGGTTCCTTCGCTGCTGCTTGGCCACCACCATTTTAGATTTTAGTTCACTGTAAATTGTTCTACACATGTCCGCAGAACAACTTACATTGAACAGCGTTGTGCGTGGGTTGCGAATCGGCAGTAACCCACCCCTGGTTCACAGCTCCTGCTTAAAGAGAAGATGCTCAATTGGATTGTGACAGACTGGACATGCTGATGGGTTCCATCTGTTAACTGATGCCATCTGATGGGGGCTAGGAAAGGTGTGTATTTTTTGTTCACAATGCCTGTTGTCTGGAATACAGTAGCATCTCCAGAATTTTAAAGAGCCGAGGTGGAGCAGTGGTTAGGGTGCACTACTGCAGGCCACTTTAGCTGACTGTGATCTGCAGTTCAGCGGTTCAAATCTCACCGGCTCAAGGTCGACTCAGCCTTCCATCCTTCCGAGGTGGGTGAAATGAGGACCCGGACTGTGGGGGCAAGTTGCTGACTCAATTTGCTAAAAAATAATAATTTGTAAACCGCTTAGAAAGGGCTGAAAGCCCTATGAAGTGGTATATAAGTCTAATTAATAAACAGTTCCAATCCTACTATTTTAAAATGATTCTTGACCTGGATTTCCCCCCATGCTCTAGGTCAGATCTGGTTGTATTCACCTGAACTGGATTTTGTTTAGAATGTTTTTGTTTGTTCACCCAACTAAGGACAACTTTTATTTGTATAGGTGTAATGCATTGGGTTTGTTTTTAACTTGTATCCTGTTTGAAACTGCTTTGAGTTGGGCAGCCTGATAGATGGATGGGTGGATGGATGGATATCCTTTTTTACGAATTTATATCCTGTATATAGCATATAAATAATACATTTATTAAAAAAAGCAAAAGGGAGCCAGCATAGATAACTAGATACTCACTTAGGGACATATTTCTGAAATGGCTATTAAAATGAGGAATTCTTTTTATTCTTTTGGCATTCGCTTACTACAATTTTAAAAAATGACATAAACTACTGTCATAATAAGATATCAGAATAATGTGTTCAGGAACATTAAATAATATACTATAAAACATAGAATTTTAAAAATATATTTTTAAAATTAAATTTAAAAATTAAATAGAAACACATCAAATGGTTAAGCATAACATAGCTGTCTCTGAGACATTTCTCCATTAATAAAGATGATTTTTTTTTAATGGAAATTTTACTTGGTGGATAATAAACTATTAAAATTCCAAGTTAAGTGTTTCAGCTTGATGGACTACAAGCTATTTCTGGTACTCACTGACATGTTCATTCCAGAAATACAGCCAGAAAGATTTTAAAAATAGAGTCTATAGAAATGTATGCAATTGTAGTCCTCTGCCCCATTTCCCTAAAAGCAGGGGGCTCCAAACTTGGCAACTTTAAGACTTGTGGACTCCAGAATTCCCCAACCAGCATGGCTGGCTGAGGAATTCTAGGAGCTGAAGTCCACAAGCCTTAAAATTGCCAAGTTTGAGGCTCCCTAAAGGGATGCAGTGGCTCAGTGGCTAAGACACTGAAGAGATGAAGAGAAGAGATGAACACCATCCCTGGAGTTGGGAAGGACTAGCACATATGTGCGAAAGGAACCTTTACCTTTCTAAAGTTTTCAGGTTTGGGAGAAGAGGAGTTGTTTCCTGCTTAATTATAGAGTTTTTGCTGCACGTTTTGAACTCAGTTTTTGCATTGCATATTTCGTAAGCACCTATTATGTTGAGGTCTTCTAAACTTTCAAAATCATTCTTTTAAACACTATTTTACAAAAAAAAAACCTCTATTTGCACATATGTAACTTTCGCGGCTTATTCCTTTATTCAAGACTAGCCCTCTTACCATTAGCTAGAATTTGTGACTGCTTCAGGCAGCTGATTTGGAATTTTAGGGAAGCACAACCAAGTTTTGATTAGAACTGCTATTTTATTTATATATATAAATAAAATATATATATATATTTGTGTTTTTTTATTTGTGCTGATAAATAAATAAAGGGAGACTAGTATAGATCTATTTCAAGCTATTTAGCTCTCATCAGCTAGCCATACCCTTACTGGGATTCGAACCTGTGCTGTATTGCATCTTAGGCAAACGTCTTAGCCATTAAACCACAGGTCTCCTCCTTATCAGCTGAAGCCAGGGAAGAAGGTATATATTTAGAGTCACAACCCCTGGTAAGCCCCAATTACCAGGGGTTGTGACTCTAAATATATACCTTCTTCCCTGGCTTCAGCTGATAAGGAGGAGACCTGTGGTTTAATGGCTAAGACGTTTGCCTAAGATGCAATACAGCACAGGTTCGAATCCCAGTAAGGGTATGGCTAGCTGATAGGGCTAAATAGCTTGAAATAGATCTATACTAGTCTCCCTTTATTTATTTATCAGCACAAATAAAAAAACACAAATATAACAAAGGCAACAGTAAAAATATTGGGTTTCTGTCATGATGGACTCTTGTGTCGAGCCGATTGACAGATGATGGAAGCAGTTAGCTTCCTCCCATAATTGCGGCTTACCAGGGGTTGTGACTATATATATATATATATATATATATATATATATATATATATATATATGTATGTATGTATGTATGTATGTATGTATGTATGTATGTATGTATGTATATGGATATGGATATGGATATGGATATGGATATGGATATGGATATGGATATGGATATGGATATGGATAATATGGATATAGATATAGATATTACTGCTGGGAAATAAAAATTCAGCTGCAGACAGTAAGGGTAAAAGAAGAAAATGGACTGGAAAAGACAAGAATTGAAAATGTTGCTATGCTTTTTTGAACCAAGAACTTTGGTCCACTGAAGATGATGCTGTCTTGAAATCTTTTTAAAAGAGTTCTGTTAGCTGCTCTTGGGACGCAAATATATGCACCAGTGAGGGATATAGATTGTGCAAATAAACATCTGCATTTTTGAACTGGAAAAAAAACATTCTTGGTCAAAGAAAATGTAACAATTTATGTGATCCAAGTTGGAGTTTGGCAAGTCATCTATGTTCATCAAGAAAAAATACAATATATATATAATGCCGCAGGGCCCATTCCAATCATACCGGTTGGAATGGGATCCGGAACTCACCATTGATACCAACTCTACTTATATCCTTGTTACTCTTCATTAAGTCTCATCCTTTCCCACTGGTCTTCTAAACGATATTTGAAACATGTACGTAACAAAGAAAAAGAATGGCTAACTCCTTATAATCACCATTTGACATGTGGCATCTTGCAAAGTTAATACATGAATATCAAGAGCAGCTAACAATGCATTATAAATAACCATAGATAGTTCTCACTGCCATAATTGGGCCTAACAACTGAGACATTAACTGAAGTGACCACTAAGTGAAACTGTGATGATGCTTATGATCTTACTTCATCATTCCTTTGCTTTAAAAACCTGCAACTTCTACCGTTGCAGCATCTCCATGGTTATATGATCAAAATTTAGACACTTGGCAATTGACCCATATTTATGATGGCTGCAGTGTCCTGGGGTGTGTGTGTGTCACATGATCACCTTTTGCAACCTTCTGACAAGCAACGTCAATGGGGAAGTCAGTCACTTTAACAACCGTGGCAAGGAAGGTTGTAAAAAGGGGTTAAACTCATTCGACGACTGTCTCCCTTAGCAACATGAATTTTGGGCTCCATTGCGGTTGTAAATCAAGGACTGTCTATTATCAGAAAAAAAAATGATTCTAACAAAGACCATTTTGGACTGCAATTGAATAGGGGCATAGACTGTCCAAAGAACTTTGTGGACAGCTCTTATCTTAAAACAAGTCAGGTGGGTCAATATTTATAGTTGATACACTGAACAATGTTGCTTTTTATGTTAGCTTCAAAATGGAGGCACTGCAGAGATTTCCGACAATTTAGTGACCTCAAATTTTGTTTCGTATTACAGCTCTTACCACTTAACATGCTAGCTGGGTGTGGGAACTTAACCTCTGCTTAGCCATCTCCAAAGAGCATTATTTTCAAGCGATCTGGCTATGCTGTTGAATATGCCTTACCACTAAGGCGTTTCTCTAATATTCCTTCCACTTCCTAGAATTCTTTCCCTCGAGTTCTGCTATTTCTTCCACCTCGCAGCCTTTTTGTGTATTCAAAGCTTATGTCTCTCCCCAATTTTCTCTTCTCCACACAAAATTCTTCCAACGGAACCTCATTGGGCTTTGTTTTCATTCTCATCATTTCTTCTGGAAAAGTCTCGATTTTGCTAGTGCTGTTAAATTATGGTACCCAGAACTGAACAATACTCCAGATGTGATATGACAAACGCAGAACTCAAGAGAACTATGGCTACTCTCCATCTGGTCATCCTGCTTCTGTTAATTTCTTGTTTAGCAATTTCACTGCCCTGTGATTCATGTCCATTGGGCATGGGTAGTGGGGATGAGAAAGCTGCCTATCAGCATTGGCTTGGAGCGTTATTTATATTCTGCTTTAAACACACTTGTGTTTTCACTCATTAAAGGTAAAGGTTCCCCTCGCACGTATGTGCTAGTCGTTCTTGACTGTAGGGGGCAGTGCTCATCTCCCTTTCAAAGCCGAAGAGCCAGCGGTGTCCGAAGATGTCTCCGTGGTCATGTGGTTGGCATGACTAAACGTTGAAGGCGCACGTAACACTGTTACCTTCCCACCAAAGGTGGTCCCCATTTTTCTACTTGCATTTTTTACATGCTTTCTAACTGCTCAGTTGGCAGAAGCTGGGACAAGTAACAGGAGCTCACTCCATTACGCGGCGCTAGGGATTCAAACCACCGAACTGCCAACCTTTCTGATCGACAAGCTCAGCATCTTAGCCACTGAGCCACCACATCCATTTTTTCACATTAAGATATCATAAATATAATCTCCAGTTTTGGGAGAGGGGCAGAATGGAAGATAAGGAGCTAAATGAATGTAATTATTTATTTAAGATATGGGATTTCCCGAAACAGAATATCTTTGGCTCAGGATTGAACCTTGGAGCCCTCTATACTTTTGAGCTTCATTGTTTGCTTGCAGACATTTTATTAGCCAACTATGTACTTTATTTTTATTTACTTTTAGAAAATTAATATTGCCGCCTACTCACACACGATGACTCAAGGTGCCTTGCAAAGATATAAAAACACCATATAAAAGAAATACAAAAGAATAAAAAGAAAATAATAAAATAATAAAATAACATAATGTCATCAGTGCTAGTCTAACTATGCTAGAACTGGAGAACCAAGGACTCCACCAAAAAGATTAGAAGACTAGAACTATGCTATAACTGAGAAACCAAGGATTCCACTTATGGCAGGGATAAGGTATATAGAATAGAATAGAATAGAATAGAATAGAATAGAATAACAGAGTTTGAAGGGACCTTGGAAGTCTTTTAGTCCAATCCCCTGCTTAGGTAGAGAAAACCCTACACCATTTCAGACTAATGGTTATCCAATCTCTTCTTAAAAACTTCCAGTGTTGAGCATTCTCAACTTCTGGAGGCAAGTTATTCCACTGATTAATTGTTCTAACTGTCAGGAAATTTCTCCTTAATTCTAAGTTGTTTCTCTCCTTGATTAGTTTCCACCCACTGCTTCTTGTCCTGCCCTCAGGTGCTATGGAGAATAGCTTGACCACCTCTTCTTTGTGATAAATATTGGAAGATTGCTATCATGTCTCCCCTGGTCCTTCTAGAGTAGCCATGCCCAGTTCCTGCAACCGTTCTTCATATGTTTTAGCCTGATTAGTCTCCTAATCATCTTTGTTGCTCTTCTCTGCACTCTTTCTGGAGTCTCCACATCTTCTTTTCATCATGGCAACCAAAACCAAATGCATGTCAGAGTCTAAAGCAGTGGTTCCCAAACTTGGCAACTTTAAGACTTGTGGACTTCAACTCCCAGAATTCTCCAGCCAGCTCTGCGAGTTGAAGTCCACAAGTCTTAAAGTTGCCAAGTTTGGGAACCACTGGTCTAAAGGAAGGCACAAATTCGAACTGACCTTTGCTGTTTCTTTGCTTGTGAATTAAGCTTCTTTTTTTTTTAATCCCTGGTGAAAAATACCAAAAGGAAGGAGGAAACAAACAAAAACACATTGTATTTGCAGCCCACACCCCTATTGAAAACCAAAACCAATTTCCCTAAATTCAAAAGACAATGATGGTTGTGGTGAGTGTCCCAGCCCTTTTCTTAGCTTGTATTCTCCTGGCCTCCTACACATAGGCGCCAGAAGTAAACACAGCAATTTTATAATTCTCTAGACTTAAATGCAGAAGGCACCACCTAAGAAGACGGCAAAGCCTGTTCCAGCTTTTTTTAGAAAAGGGGACGGGAAATACAGCCAAGAAAATTATAACATGATATTAAACTTGACAGTTTTATAAGTTGTAAAGGCAAGATTTTTTTTTTACTTTGACTTTCAGGATTTGCTGCTTTTAAAACATTTGTTTCCTAATTTTTTTCCAACAATTAGTTACTAATTAATTGTATTCAACTTGAGGGATGAGTGATTTGAGCGTTGCAAATATATGGCACTTCACCCTAGGGAAAGACAAACACCTCTTCATAATTATTCATTATATATGTGTCTCTGTGTGTGTGTGTTTTCTGAGGTTTTTGCGGGTGTTTGTATGTAGGTCTTTGGTTATTCGGGTTTTCTCCCTTGTAACACTTCCAATTTTACGCGGGAGAAAACCCGAATAACCAAAGACAGACAGACAGACAGACAGACAGACAGACAGACAGACATACATACATACATACATACGTGTGTGTGTGTGTGTGTGTTTTATTTGTGCTGATAAATAAATAAAGGGAGACTAGTATAGATCTATTTCAAGCTATTTAGCTCTCATCAGCTAGCCATACCCTTACTGGGATTCGAACCTGTGCTGTATTGCATCTTAGGCAAACGTCTTAGCCATTATGTCACAGGTCTCCTCCTTATCAGCTGAAGCCAGGGAAGAAGGTATATATTTAGTGTCACAACCCCTGGTAAGCCCCAATTATGGGAGGAAGCTAACTGCTTCCATCATCTGTCAATCGGCTCGTCACAAGAGTCCATCACGACAGAAACCCAATATTTTTACTGTTACCTTTGTTTATATATATATATATATATATATATATATATATATATATATATATATATATATATATACACACATTACACTGTATATATTTGTTTGCATAGATTTTCACAGTGTAGGTATGCTGGTCTTGTTGTATTCGGGTCTTTTCCCATGTCTGTGTGTGTATATGTATCTCCCCGTATATATGCGGGGATATATATATATATATATATATATATATATATGTGTGTGTGTGTGTGTGTGTGTGTGTGTGTGTGTGTGTGTGTGTTTGTGTGTGTGTACATACGTACGTGTGTCTGTCTGTGTGTATTTTGTGAGGTTTTCGCGGGTTTTGTAGGTCTTTGGTTATTTGGGTTTTCTCCCGCGTAACACTTCCAATTTTACGCGGGAGAAAACCCGAATAACAAAGACAGACAGACAGACAGACAGACAGACAGACAGACATGCATACATACATACATACATACATACATACATACATACATAGGATTGTATCAAATGCAGTTATGACTAAATTGGAAACTGTTGAAATATAACGCTACTTGATGGGGACAATGGAGAATACGCTTGGTGGTGTCAGCCTAATATTATTAACTTACTGTTAATGCTACAATTCATGGGAACAATAATAAAGCAATCACCATAATTTAAGTGATACGTGTTCAGAAATGCACCATCCTGCTAGAGCTTTATTAAACAACAGCAAGACCAAAGACATAAATTACACAGGCACAGCAGGCAAACTCCTCTGGAGATCAATATTTCCACTCGTGGGAATCTTTAAAGCTCAATTTATTTCTCATGACACATAAGCCATTTTCAAAAGGCAAACAAGCGTTTGAGGATTCCATGATTTACGCCAAAGTTTTCCTTCTTGTTGGAGGTAGAGCAGAGCATGTCCACCCCACTCTGAAATGCAAATATCCATTTCCTTTGGTTGGGTGACTCTTCTGATTTGCTCAGAGATTTTCACTGATGTGACATCATGGATGCCTGTAAACAAAACCACATGGGCCACTGCAGTCAGTTGAATTTAATCAAAAAGAAATGTAACATGTATTAATTAATGTGAGAGTCATTTACTTGGTTGGCAAGTGATCAAAATGAATGCACTGTCATGAGGATAGGGCCAGGAAAAATCCTCAAATGTCTAGAGCAGGGATGTCAAATTTAAGATCCATGGGCCAGATCTGGCCCATGGGGTGCTTAGATCTGGTTCACAGGGCCACCCTGGAAACAGTGAAGGACCTACCTCTTTCTGCCTCTGCCAGTGAAAACGGAGCTCAGGGAGGCCTTGCCTGTTTTTGCTGGCAGAGGGCTGCAAGAGGGCTGCAAGAGGCTGTCCCAGCTGAAAACAGAGCCTGGGGGTGTGTGTGTGCCACAGGTGCCCCAGACATAAGTGACATCATGCTGGCCATGCTCCCCGGGCCACGCATGTCCCCCCCCCTTCGAGGTCAAACACAACCTTGATGCGGCTCTCAGTGAAATTGAGTTTGACACTCCTGATCTAGAGGATGTTTGCAGCAAATATAGGTTAAAGTTTTCATTTGGACCATGCTCAGATAAAAAGTTGTTATGTATTATGAAATATTTTTATGGAAGGTTTTGATTTTATTGTAGTCTGCAGCGGGTGAGGAGGAAGAGAAGGAGGAGCTTTTGATTCACTGAGAACCTAATTGAGATAGGTTAGTCGTTTCTTTGAGGAGGTTGTCATGTTACTTTGAGAGTTGTCTCCCTTTGGGGTAAACGTAAGTCCTGTAAGTCCCCAAAACTCAGCCCATGGTCCACTACTGGGCCGTGGAAATGGTGGGCGAGTGTGCATGCACATAGCAATAGCAATAGCAGTAGACTTATATACCGCTTCATAGGGCTTTCAGCCCTCTCTAAGCGGTTTACAGAGAGTCAGCATATTGCCCCCAACAATCTGGGTCCTCATTTTACCCACCTCGGAAGGATGGAAGGCTGAGTCAACCCTGAGCCGGTGAGATTTGAACCGCTGAACTGCTGATCTAGCAGTAGCCTGCAGTGCTGCATTTAACCACTGCGCCACCACTGGCATGAGCAGAGGAACCATCCCCTCTCCTTCCCTCATCAGTCCTCAAATCCAGAAAGGTTAGGGAACTCTGGCACAGAGGTGGTATTCAGCCGGTTCTCTCCGGTTGGGGCAATCTGATAGTGGCGGCTCCGGGAGACTCCGCTCACAGAAGGCAGTGTGCGTGTGTGCAGACGCGGTGCGTGCGCTCATATTTGCAAACCAGTAAGGAAGGTAAGTGAATCCCACAGCTGCTCTGGCATAAGTAATTTAATAGGTATTGCCCCTTCCTTACATATCTCACACTCACAGTGAAGAGTTACTCTTGTGTTGCAATGGAATTACCTTTCAGAAAATTAATTGTGAGCATGTTTTGCAGGGTACAGGTGGGTGTTGTCGCATCTGGAATGGATAAGGAATAAGGCTTTAGAAAGCAAGAAATTAAATGCATTGGACTCCACCCATGTAAAAACAAGGCTGAGTACAATTAAAAGACAATTCACATAATGTTTTTTCTCTGATCTTTAGTTAACAGTTTAATTTTCTTTGGGGCTTTACTAAGTGTTTTAGACGGAATAGTTCTAATATTTCCATTTAAGAACAAGAAAGAGTAAATCGGGGCACAAACTTTAATTGTTCGTTTTTCATGGAAGAGCTTTTATATGCAGAAAACATGTTATTATAGGTAGTCCTCAATTTACAACAGTTCATTTAGCAGACATTCAAAGTTACAACAGTGCTGAAAAAAGTGACTTATGACCATTCTCCACAGTTACAATAAATTCACTTAACAACCGGATTGCTAACTAAATACTTGCAGTGATTCATTAAGCAACTATGGCAAGAGATGTTGCAAAATGGTGCAAAATTCACTTAGCAAATATCTCGCTTAACAACAGAAATGTTGGGCTTAATTGTGGCCGCACATCGAGGACTACCCGTATTATGATACTGAGCTTTTGTCTTCAGGATGAGATAACTAGATATTGGGAATTCCTGGATAAATGACAGCTTTTTAAGTCACCTTACTTTTATTAATAGCACATTGATTCGCAGGAATATCATTTTAGATATTCATGGGAATGTCACATTGATAAGGTTTGGAGTCTTTCATCATCATTAAAGATTAAATTGCACTAAAACAAACTATTTGTTAATTTCCCCCCCAATTTTTCCTAACACTAGAATATAGAAGTACATGAGGAATAATTAAACTTTATATAGAGCCTCTCCCAAAAGATTCCCTTTGAACTTTGGGCCCTTCGAGATTGATTTTTTAAAATCTTATTTATAATAAGAGTTCTGTCCATATTTTACGTCTCATGGCTGATTGTTGGATTAGAGATGAAATTCGTCTTATTTCACACACACACACACACACACACACACACACACACACAAACACCTCAAGGTCTTTCAGCTTTTTTATAAGATCAACCCAAGATATCTTGGTTATGAAGGGGGAAAAAAATCAGAAAGCAGGATGGCTGCTCTAATTTAATTAAACTGGGCAGATTTTCTGCTGTATAAGTCATGTTGGCATGGATGGGAATTGATCAAGAAGACACAATATCCCTGTAGATCTGACCTGGGAAGTTTATAACCTCTGGGCTACATCTGGCTACATAAAAAAGATGCAGACTCTGGAAAGAGTTCAGAGAAGAGCAATAAAGAAGATTAGAGGAGCGTAGGTTAGAACATATAAAGAACTGTTGCAGGAATTGGGTATGTTTAGTTTAATGAAAAGAAGGACTAGGGGAGACAGGATAGCAGTGTTCCAGTATTTGAGAGGTTTTGCCACAAAGATGAGGGGACAAACTATTTTCCAAAACACCATAAGGCAATACAAGAAACAATGGATGGAAACTAATCAAGGAGAGAAGCAACCTAAAACTAAGGAGAAATTTCTTAATGGTGAGAACAATCAACCAGTGGAATGGCTTTTCTTCTGAAGTTGTGGGTGCTTCATCACTGGAGGCTTTCAAGAAGAAACATTTGTCTGAAATGGTATAGAATCTTCTGCTTAAGCAGGGGTGTCGGACTAGATGATCTCCAAGGTCCCTTCTAACTGCTATTCTATGTTCCATCCACTTGGCTGTCTCTTCCAGCTCACGCAAGGTCATTCAGAAATTAAAAAAATCAAATGAAAATAAGAGTACGACATGCATACAATGCAACCGCATTACTTTTATTTTGAAGACAGATGTTTTTTTAATGTACATATATCCATGTGTGCCTATGCATTTTCATAGCGTATTGATTCAGCCCTCCATAACAATCTCAATTTCTCATTTGGCCGCTTGGGAAAATTCATTGCCCACCCATGCTGCAGATTATCTTTTGCTTTCATTCTTGTTTATAATGTTACCCTCAAAAAATCTACTTCACCTGGCTTTTTTGTCTCAATGTGTTTTATGAGGCTCTCTTCTTTTTAGCAAAAGTTCATCTGGAGACTTTAAAATGGAACCAAGTGAGAAATGAAACAGCCAGGAAGTAAAATAGCATTGTGTTGAGTGCTTTTCCTCCTTCCTCTAGCTGAGACTCAGACCAATACGTTGAGTGCATTGATTTCATTTAGGTATGTCCATTAAGTCACAGAGGGCAATCAATTCCACCATGTACATCAGGGATCCTTGAAAAGAAGCCCTATCGTGTTTTTGAGCGCATGCGATCAAATTAAGCACACACACACACACACACACACAAAATTATCCCTAATTAAGACCCCGCCCAGCTAGGGTGGGGATCAGGGGTGGAGCTGCCCTACTTACGAAGCCTTGCACACCCTGACACCTGCCTCACTTTCTTCTGCAGCCGCTTGCCACTACTTGCACACATCCCCCAGTCTCTGTTTCACCTTCAGATGCCTGCCAGAAGGCATCTGAAGGCAAAAATGGAGGCCAGGGTAATACATGGAGAGCAGTGGGGGTTCCAGATCCCGTTGCAACCGGTACGGTGCAATGGGGCCGAGTGGCCACCACATGAACGTGTGCATCCATTTTTGCTTCCTGTGACGCTCCAGCTGCTCGGCGGAGCATCACACAGGCACCATGCGCCATGCATGCAGGCGCAGATGGCCTGTTTCCTTCAAATATAGGTAAGGAATGAGGGCAGGCAGGTGAGCCCTCCGGAACACCGTACCGGAACAATACCTGGTACTCTTGGCAGGTACCGGTATGCCCGTTCCGGGGCATACCGCTTGCAACCCACCACTGATGGAGAGGCAGCAAGCGGACACAGAAGAAGTGGGCTAGCAGCAGGCTCCTGCTGGGCGGGGCTATTAGTGCCACCACTGCAAGGTGACTCAATAATCAAAATGCTCCAAAAAGAAGACCTAGCTGTTTTTTTGGGGAGTCAAAAGAAAATAAGACCTGGCCTTCTTTTTGGAGAAACCAGATATATTCAATTAAAACTTTTTTACTAGTTTATCAAAGTATAAAATACAAAGGAAAAAAAAACATGGAAAAGTAAGAGGAGAGGAAGAGAAAAAGAGGTGGGATATAGTTTAAAGGGAGAGGGAAAAAAGAAAAAAGCCATCAACTTCTGACTCTCTTTGGCACAGTCAACATTACAGCTACAACTTTTCGCTTTTATACAGCAATACAAGCCATTTCTATAACAACAAGCCTGCCGGATTTACAAAAACAGAATCAATTTGTCCTACTTTTTTTCTCAATACAAACACAAAATTTCGAACTAGAGACAAAATTAAATACGACCTCTTATTTGGATAAAAGAAATATTTTAACCATCTCAGCTTCCCTTGCTGTGGGGAATAATATATCATTCATTCTCATATTTTCAAGTCTAGTTCATAATATTTTGCCAACTTTAAAATATTGTTTCTGCATTACTTAAAAAGACGGGCATATCTACGTATACATGCATATACATACAAAACTAACTTAAATCTTTCTAACAATACATACATCACTTTTTTAAAAAAAAATACATCCGAATTAATTAAACCATATTTAAGTTACTCCCTCCAGCTTATCTTCATAGAATAGAGTCTTTTTCTTCTCGGCAGAATCTATCAAGTCTCCTTTCCTAAAGAAGTTCTCAGCTTTATTTATATCCATAAAAAAAGTCCCAAAGTTGTTCTGTTAGACATTGTAAACGGATTAGGCAAAATTTTAAGTTTTGCTTAACAACTTATATATTTTTTGAATTAACGTTTTCATACAACAAAGACCAAACCTACCAGCTAAAACTATTTTAGCTAACATTTGAAAGAGGCAAATTCTTAGGTCTAGGCAGCGTTGCTAAATATGGGGACAGCCTTTCACAAAGAGAGAAGGTTGCACAGATGGCAGTGGCGGTGGTAGGAGTAAAGACAAGAGAAACGGTAATAACCACTCCATTCTCTTCAAAGCTTCCCTTTCTTTCCCGTGCCAACATTCTCTGGATGGAAAAAATGGTAAGGGCTACATTCCATTACAAAACCAAACAACTCCCTATTTTGCTAAGGAAATACTATCTTGCAGCAGAGGTATTCCTGGAAGCGGCGTTTGTCCGCTGATTAGGATGGGCATTTCTTGAAATATTGACAGTGTTTTGAAATGTGTCAAGACTTAGGAAGCAGAAATAATTTTGTGGCTTCTGTGTCTCTTCAACAGCCTTTTGCTGAGATTCCTTCCTTATGTGTTAGTAACTAAAGTGATCCCACTTTTCTCTGCCAACTGAACGACAAAGGTCAAGCAAAACAAGACAGTAAAGAACTATGACAGGGGTGTCAAACTCAAGGCCCAGGAGCTGTATCCCTCCCACGGGGTGCTTAGATTTGGCCCATAGGGCTTCCCTGGAAACAGCAAAGGACTGGCCCGCAATGCCTCTGCCAGAGAAAGCAGAGCTCCGTTTTCGCTGGCAGAGGGTTGCAAGAGGCCATCGCAGCCGAAAACGAGCTTGTGAGAGCTGTGTGCAGCTATCCCGAACTCTGTTTTTGCTGGCAGAGGGTTGCAGGAGGCCGTCCCAGCTGAAAACGGAGCTCTGGAACCCGTTTTCTCTGGCAGAGTGCTTGGGCCAGCACTCTGCCAGAGAAAGCCAAGGTGGCGCAGTGGTTAAATGCAGCACTGCAGGCTACTTCAGCTGACTGCAGTTCAGCAGTTCAGCTGTTCAAATCCCATCAGGCTCAGGGTTGACTCAGCCTTCCAACCTTCCGAGGTGGGTAAAATGAGGACCCAGATTGTTGTTGGGGGCAATATGCTGACTCTGTAAACCGCTTAGAGAGGGCTGAAAGCCCTATGAAGCGGTATATAAGTGTAACTATTGCTATTGCTTGCTATTGCCACTACAGGTGCCCCTGACACGTGTGATGGTGAGTTGGCCGTGCCCAACCTGGCCATGCCCACTTCGGGCCCCTGAGGTCAAACACAACCCTGACGTGTCCCTCAATGAAATTGAGTTTGATACCCCCCGATCTATGAGAATTCTAATCGCCTTACATTTTCTTTCCAAAAGGCACATGGGGAAAGTTGCAGATTCGTGTTGTGTTCATCACTCCCAAACTCCTATTTTTCACATTAAGAATACCATATGCATATGAGTAATGTAGATTTCACTGGCATAGGAATAGTATTTGTTTATTTCTTATTTCTCATCACATTTATTGGCCGCCCAATACTTGCTACAGAGTAACTTGGGATGGATTCCAATATTAAAAGATAAAACTATAAATAAAACACTACAAAAATATAAAAATATGAAATAATATAAAATGACATATGAAATTATATATATATAAAAATACAAAGTATGTTAGACAGAATTAAGCTTTCCCTGGTCTCCCTCCTTTATGAATTGGGAATCAGTGAGGAAACAAGGCCACCACTACCAACAAGTAGTACTAGCAGAGGAAAAAGAAAAGGAGGAGATGAGAGGGAATATGATTATAATGATATATTTCACAGAACAAAAGAATAAATTTTCTTTTCCAGCAAAATAAACACTAAGGACTCCTTTATTTCCCAATAGTGAATAGGGTTTCATTCACAATGTGCCACCCTTTTAATATCAAACAAAATAGTGCTGCCCTTTTGCTGATATTATATTTGCTATGTAGAAAGACCCCCAAATGTACATTTCTGGGCAAATGCATTAAGGCTTAGCCATATCTATCCTAGCAAAGGTCTTCAATGCTCCCTTTGAAGTCCTATCTCAATCTCTTTGAGTCCGTGGGCACCTCCATTTTATTTTCTTAGCAACATTAGGGAAGTAGATGATATCTGAATAAACTTCTACTACTCTTTCTGATGTTGACCAATGGAAATACTAACCCTGGTTTTTTTTAGCAATAGCATTAGTACTTATATACTGCTTCATAGTGCTTTACAGCACCCTCTAGGTCCGTGACGAACCTATGACATGCGTGCAACAGGTGGCATGCAGCGCCCGCTCTGTGGGCATGCCAGCAATCGCCCCAGCCCAGCTCTGCAGCGCATGTGTATGTGCCTCCCACAGCCAGCTGGTCTTCAAGTCTCTGCCGCACATGAGTGGGGGGTGGGGTGCATGCGGGGGACATGCACATGTATGTGTGGGGAGGCAGGGCACATGTGCAGGGGACACTCGCATGTTTGTGTGCACCCCTGCACCCTGTTTTGGGCCTGGAAGGCCTCCTGCACCAACCTGGAAGCCAAAACAAGGCACGGGGGAATGCATGCACATGCATGGGGGCCGCATGCACATGGGCTGGGGCACATGCAGAGGCAGTACTCACATTTCATTTGGGGATTTTGTGCACGCGCAAGTGCTTAGGGCAATCAGCACCAGAAGGTGGTTTATGAGGTCAGTCTATTGCCCTATCAATCTGAGTCCTCACTTTATCAACCTCAGAAGAATTCAAGGCTGAGCCAACCTTGAAAAGGATCGAACTCTAGGCTACAGGCAGAACTAGCCTGAAATACACAGTGGTTAGAATGCAGTATTGCAGGGCTAACTCACTGATCACTCCAGGAGTTCAGTTCTGAGTACCTCGAGGTAGACTCAGCCTTCCATCCTTCTGAGGTTGATAAAATGAGGACCCATCTTGTTGGGGGCCATATGCTGACTCTGCTTAGAGAGGGTTGTAAAGCACTGTGAAGTGGTATATAAGTGCTACTGCTATTCCCCAGTACTGCTCTCCTCAAAAGATTTATCTTCTTTACAAACCCTCATCCGTAGTCATTTTACAGAACGAAATTTGAAATCACGGCTACCTTGATATGGAATCTTGATGATTTGCGCAGAGAATAATTGTGATGCTGTGTATCAAATATAATCTGTAGATGTTTAGTTTGTCTTTGCATGTTAAGTAAACCACCCTGCTGTTATGGTATGTAAACACTGGCTTAGCAAGTTGTGTGTGCCCAGCCAATTATGATTTAATTAATGCATTAGACTAAAACAGATTTACTTTTGGCAAGTGTGTGTGTGTGCGCGTGCATTATACATCTTTTTCACGTAGAGCCAGAAGTTGAAACATACAAAACCTTGCTACAAGTGTATTGTTTATAATTGCAACTCATGACCTAAGCTGCATCTTTGACTTGAGGGCTAGATGCTAAAATGAGTCATACATTTCCTGCATGCCTAACTAAAAGAAAATAATGCAAACTTCAGGGTCAGTCAATTAAGAGAGCAAATGAGAAAGGATTGCACCTCAGAAAAAGCTTCTATTGAACCTGCTTCTTAGACATGTTATGGCTAGACTGTATTCGAATGTTCCCATGAGGATACACACATCATAAAGAAATGATAACAAATAAATGAAAAACCTTGTGGGTCCCATCTGGATGATTAGATGATCTCTTGGAGCAAAAAAACAACAAAAAACAAATGTGAATCTATGAATGTTTCAGCCTTGGTAGAATTGTGCTTCATAGCGGATATTAGAATGCAGAATTCTGGTTAGGGAATTAAGCTGGCAACAAAACAAGGATATAAGATGGTTGATGGACATGATGCAATGTAAACGTGAAGAATTAAATTGTAGCAGGTTATAATAAACTTAATAAAGCAAAAGATTACAGATGCACATAAGCATAAAGTGCAACACCAGAACAAATATAAATACCAAGCTTCTCCCCTCCCCGCCAAACTAAGACACAGATGAAAAAGAGACCTTTGTCTATTCCAGAGTGCGCCTGAGCTAATAAATCAGATGTAGTTTTACATTTAAAAATCCATAGAAATGGGAACCTTAATTAAAGATAAGCTTGGAAGTCACATTACTTCAGGCGAGGCTTCTTGCAAATGTGTTCACTCACCAAACTTTAGTGTATGGAATGAAATCATACAAGCAGATGAGAACATTGCACGCACTAAATAACTGCAATCTGCCTTCCGAATCAATGATTCAGAATAGAATTGATCTCAGCGCCTGCTATGTTCTGGTTAATAAGTAAAATTCAGTTAACTAGGATTAAGGTTGACTCAGTCTTCCATCCTTCCAAAGTTGGTAAACTGTAAACCATTTGGAGAGGGCTGAAAAGCACTGTGAAGCTGTATATAAGTCTTAAGTGCTATTGCTATTAAATAGTAAGGCAGTGCATACTTCAAATCTGCATTGGAAAAAAATGTTTTGAACTTCACAAGCCAAGGTTCAAAGTGAGCCTGAAAAAACTGTCCTCCTGTTTTAGAAGTCACTACATGTTTTAGAAGGCACTCCAATTTTAATGACCGGATTCTACGAATCACCATTTTTCCAGATTCAGGTGGGCATCTGGAAATCTTTAGTGAATGCTTCACATACACACAACACAGATGGAATCATTTCTGAGGCCTGGATAACCCGATGAAATCCCTATCCTTTCACAATACACATCTAAGTTAATTACAACTGGGGATAAATATAAAGGTTGTGTTATACAGAATAATAGAGTTGGAAGGTACCTTGAAGGTCTTCTAGTCCAACCCTCTGCTCAAGTAGGAGACCATACACCATTTCAGAAAAATGGATGTCCAATCTCTTAAAAACCTCCAGTGTTGGGAGGTACCCACAACTTCTGGAGGCAAGTTGTTCCACTGATTAATTTCTCCTTAGTTCTAGGTTGATCCCTCCTTGTTGTGTTTCCTTTTCCTTATTTCAGCTTAAAAAAAGGGTCATTAGCTTTGAAGGAAGCTGTAATATATTTATGAGAAGGAGGGGTGCATGGCTCCATTCAGCTCCCACACCAATAAAAATGTATTTTTGTTATCTGTCCTTTACTTTGGCATTTCATATTAGTAGATATGTCATGCCAAGGAAACCTAAATGTCACCTTTGTGATGTAAGATAAAATGAAGGACATTTCACGTTATCACTGATATTCAGGCAAAAATGTGCAGAAATAGAGGTGAGAAACATCTCTGCGGAACATTAGCTTTCTGAATTTTGCTGGGACTAAAAGAGAATGTCAGTAGTAGTGCCTTCCTATCCCAGTGCTCAGCTATTTGTATTCTAAACATTATACTGTATGGATTCCAGATGTGTTTCTTTTTTATAGGAAATGTTTTATCTTGACTGTGTCTTGGGTCACCATGAAAAAGTCATTTTATTCAAGTGTACTGTACATCTGCTGGTCAAAGAGCCTGTATGAATAGAGGGCTTGACTTGGACAAAGAAAGTAAAAATTATTTGCCTTTAAAGATAAAAGGTAAAGGTAAAGATTCCCCTTGCACATATCTGCTAGTTGTTCCCGACTCTGTAGGGCGGTGCTCCTCTCTGTTTCCAAGCCGAAGAGCCAGCACTGTCCAAAGACGTCTCCGTGGTCATGTGGCCGGCATGACTAAATGCCGTAGGCTCACAGAACGCTGTTACCTTCCCACCAAAGGTGGTCCCTGTTTTTCTACTTGCATTTTTACATGCTTTCGAATTGCTAGGTTGGCAAAAGCCGAGACAAATAACGGGAGCTCACTCCATTACGCGGCACTAGGGATTTGAACCGCTGAACTGCCAACCTTTCTGACCGACAAGCTCAGTGTCTTAGCTACTGAGCCACCACATCCCTAAAATTAAGATAAGATAACCTTTATTGTTATTTTTCCCTGTGAACACACTGGCACACATTAAAAATGAAATTCTGTTGTCCACTCTCAAAAGAAAGTATCTCTGTGTCTCCATACATAACACACACAGACACATGTACGTATGTATATGTATATATGTGTGTATGTGTTATGTGTGGGTGTATATATAAGTATATAAATTTTCTTTTGAGAGCGGGCAACAGAATGTCATTTTTAATATGTGCCAATGTGCTCACAGTACTACTTGTTGGCACAGTGCACTATATCACAAAGAAACTTGTGGTACAGTGCATTGTGGCAACGAGTAGTAAAGGTTCTAAAGTCACCCAGTTAAAATAGAGTCTGGTTCTGTATGCCATATGGACTACGTAGTTGAGGTCATTTCCATGTGGCACTACATTTCTTTCTTAATTCCTCTAAAACAATTTGAAGAGGCCTGTGATTGTTTTATTCCAAACAGCCTTGAAATAACGTGCAGAGATGTCAAATTGGTGGCCCATGGGATGGATGTGTCACACACAGGCCACACCCACCCCAGTTCTGTGAAGGAAAAAAAGTCATGATACATCACATGACGACAAGTTTAACACCCATGAAGTAGAATGTGTATATTAAGTTAATCAATACATTTCTTCTAGCTGACCATCTAATCAGTTCCTGCCCAAACTAGTGCCATTTAATGAAGCAAGAAACATTCAAATGAAAGAGAAATGAAATAAATTGCTAATGTCCCACCCTGCTATCATTGTTTGCAGTAGATTAATTTGCTTAAAACAAAATTAATCATTTGTGAGACAATGAAGCTGCTAAGCTATCATTCTTTAGCAAGGGGTGAAGGCAGGGGTGGGATTCTACTAGTTCAGACAAGTTCGGACGAACCAGTAGCTCCAACTATCAGTTGGGAGTGAAGCGGTTCATTCCGATTTTCAGCTGGGTCCGGCCAGCCGCCCCAGCGCTATACTGACCTATATTCCTTTTTCTGAAGCCCAGCTAATAGGCGCAACAGAATGGATTGCTGCCCATCAGCTGTTTTCCTCCCCAGAAGTAATGTGGAAAGTGATTTTTCTGTAAACTCTGCACGCATGCTCAGTGAACCCGTTGTTAAATCGGTAGGATCCCACCCCTGGACGAAGGTGGTATGATATGTTATTGGTTTTACAGTTAAAACTTTCCACAGTGCCACAAACTAGGATTGTAGGCTGCAGGGGCAACTGAAACAGACGAAGGAATGATAAGTTGGAAGGAAAATATGTATACTTTTTTAGATGGCAAGAAGTGAAAATGTGGCCATCAAAGAATGTCTGTGCTACCACCATTTCCATTCAACTGGAATAACCAACATCCTGCTTCACCCCCTGCTCAGAGTGAAAAGGCAATAAAATAAATTTCAGAAACCCAGCAGCCTGGAACTTTAACATACTTATTTCTTCCCACAAAGCTTTGGGGAAAATGGAATTCTTGTTAATTTCAGTCTTGTCAAGTCAACCCACTGTTCATCTTATTAAAATGTATTGGAGAAGCTAAACCTCAGAAAGTAGGATGGCAGAAGGATGCAAGAGTTCCTCCCACTGGAAAACAGACCAACTATAAACTCTACACTTTCCCTTTTTCCCCACAAGGTTTCCTGACTCCCCCCCCTCCTAATGCCAACTCGACCACCCATTCTTAATAACCTTCTTGCAAGGTGGGTAAGGCCATTGATAAGGAGAAGAACTCTGTGGCTTAATGGTTAACACATCTGCCTAAGATGCAATACAGGACACGTTCTAATCCCAGTAAGGGTATGGCTAGCTGATGAGAGCTAAATAGCTTGAAATAGATCTATACTAGTCTCCCTTTATTTATTTATCAGCACAAATACAACATGTGTGTGTGTGTGTGTGTGTGTGTGTGTGTGTGTGTGTGTGTGTGTGTGTATGTATATGTATATGTAATAAAGCCCAGGTTCGATTCCCAGTAAGGGTATGGCTAGCTGATGAGATGAGAGCTAAATAGCTTGAAATATATCTATACTAGTCTCCCTTTATTTATTTATCAGCACAATTGCAACACAAATGTAACAAGGCAACATTTTAAAAAATGGCTTTCTGCCTGGATGGCTCCCAGAGTGAGTCGATAGGCAGAAAAGGTAAGCAGTATGCTCCCTCCCATATTTGGGCATACCAGAGGTTGTGACACAATACATACATACATACATACATACATACATACATACATACATACATACATACATACATGCTGGTCTTGTTGTATTTGGGTCTTTTCCCGTGTAAGATTGAGATTGTCTTGGCAACGTTTCAGCGAGGTCTCACTTGCCATCAAAGCTATTGAAATAAAGAAACACCTCCACAACATGAATAAACGTGACAATACCTCCCACTTACCAGACATCTGGAAACCAGCCCTAGTCAACAAACAAGCCTCACCCACCACCCAGGTCATTACAACACAAAAGAACAACGGACACACAGCCAGCACCAATCAGCACCAATCCTTCACACATCCAATCAATCCACTTACTGAAACAAAGCCAGCACTCCACATACACACACACACACACCAAGATTTATAGAAAGACGGCAGCTCCGATCACACTTTAAGCCAAAAACACCAGCCTGTATTATATATATGAATGAAAGGGAAGAAAAGTAAGATGGAAGAACGATGACGTCAACAAATGAGCTCCCATTACTTGTCCCAGCTTCAGCCAACCTAGCAGTTCGAAAGCATGTAAAAAATGCAAGTAGAAAAATAGGGACCACCTTTGGTGGGAAGGTAACGGCATTCCGTGCATCTTTGGTGTTTAGTCATGCCAGCCACATGACCATGGAGACGTCTTTGGACAGCGTGGGCTCTTCGACTTTGAAATGGAGATGAGCACTGCCCCCTAGAATCAGGAACAACTAGCACATATGTGCGAGGGGAACCTTTACCTTTGCAGGTATAATAATGCTGTACATAGGGATTTATAATGTATATTCAATTGTTTTGTTATTACTTACTAAGTAAGAATGGTGGGTTTTTTTAAAAAAAAAAATCTAATAGATATATAAATAGAATATATGTGTGGATTCAGGAGCTTGGGGAACAGTACGCAAGAATATTATTTATTAAAACAAAATATTCCAAAGCAGCTGCATTAGCACGGAAACAATATCAACCCACTCTGCTTAGATCCAGCATGACTTGCTGAAATTTCACTTGTTGAAAACAAAAATGCTTTACACAAATCTGACATTGTTTGAGCTGTAATGATCACCTGGCTAGAAGGCTGTACTGTATTTGCGGTAAGATAATACTATTTGTTGCGCTTGCTCTCTACAAAGGGAGGGTTCTTTGGAAGCTTCTGCTCAGCCCAGACAGGACCATCTGGAAATGGGAGACAAAAGCCTTCTGTATTTGGGTTTGTATAGTTCTCCAAACAGTGTAAGCTGAACTGTGGGACTGGGGGCTGTCCTGTGTAGTCTTAGGTTGCACGTCAGGTATGTCAAAAGGTTGGAGGTAGATTAGCCAAGTGGTTCAGAATCATAGTATAATTATGTTGCTTTTCTTTTTTTTTGTTCCATCTCAAAGGTTTTTTAAAAAAATGCAGCTTAAACACATATTATAGAAACAAAGTGTTCCCTTTTATAGTCTCTCATTTACATAATCCATTTCACATCATAACTTGGTTTTCATTTTCAGCCAAATTATTTTCTTCCATTATTTTTCCTTTTTTTATATATACTCATTTTTTCTTAGTACATAAACAATATCTTCAATTGACCCTTCAAAAATTGCACCAAATTATCATTGTATATTTCTCTATTGGTCTCTTTTACTGTAAACAATATATATCTTCTACTTACAGTTTGACATAGAGAGCATTCTCTATTGGTCTATTTTACTGTAAACAATATATATCTTCTAGTTACAGTTTGACACAGAGAGCATTTCTTTCAGTTTTTTCTACAATTAACAATGTGTTATGCTGTCTTTATTTCTTAATCAGTTGCATAACAATACCAATCATACTACTATACTACATACTGCTGTGAAAAACAGTTGTAAGTCACTTTTTCCAGAGCCGTTGTAACTTTGTGCAGTCAGTAAATGAACTGTTGTAAGTCGAGGATTACCTACATACATAGTATAGACAGGGATGGCGAACCTTTTTTGGCTCGCGTGCCATAAGCGGGGGGAGCACAGGGGTGTCATGTGTGGGCATGTCACACCCATAATGCAATGTATGACACACACACCAGTGCGCATGCACGCATGACAGACACTCTCCCCCCCATTTTTTGCATGCTTTTTTTGCACTTCCCAGGCTCCAGAGGCTTTATAGGAGTGTTGGGAGGGCAAAAACAGCTCCCCCCGGCCCGGCCCGGCCCGGAGGACTTCCGGAGGCTTCAGGAGCTTCCCTGAAGCCTCCGGAGTGCAAAAAACCAGCCCTATGGGCAAACCAGAGGTTTTGGAATGTAGGGACGGTTTAAGCCCTCTGGAGCCTTCAGGGGCCTTCCAGAGGCTTCCCTGAAGGCTCCAGAGGACTAAAAACTACCCTAGTGACATCCGGTTTGCCCGTAGAGCCAATTTTTTGTTCTCCAGAGGCTTCAGGGAAGCTCCTGAAGCCTCCGGAGGACTTCCGGGGAGGGGGGAGGCTGTTTTCGCGTTCCCCAGGCTCCTATAAAGCCTCTGGAGCCTGGGGAGGATGAAAAATGGTTTTAAAAAAGGCTGAACATGCGCGCTGGCCAGCTGACAGGGCAACGCTTTGCGTGCCCTGACAAATGGCTCCCCGTGCCCCATCCCAGGTATAGACGCAAACATTTTTTAAGGCAATCTGAGGTTTGATTTGGCTTGTTGAAGGACGCACGGCTGCAAATGTTGTGTACATTAAGTATCCTTCCTACTGGACTCGTTTTTTTTTGCTTTGATTTTTGAAATTATCTTATAGCAATAGCAGTTAGACTTATATACCACTTCATAGGGCTTTCAGCCCTCTCTAAGCGGTTTACAGAGTCAGCATATCGCCCCCACAGTCTGGGTCCTCATTTCACCCACCTCGGAAAGATGGAAGGCTGAGTCAACCTTGAGCCGGTGAGATTAGAACTGCTGAACTACACATAACAGTCAGCTGAAGTGGCCTGCAGTACTGCACCCTAACCACTGTGCCACCTCGGCTCTTATCTTCACATACATGGACATGCATTTCATTATACATGGTTGGGAAACATGTTGGCTTAGGTGGCCCCTAGTCCCCTTCTCTGAGACCCTTAGAACTTCCTTTTAGCATGAATTCTGCCAGTAGATGCCACAAGTTTCTTTACATTACCTTTTTGGTGTCAGAATTTTGCTGTACTCTTGCTTTGTATTCGCAACTGGATCGTGTGGCCGTAGACTTACTAAACTATTTGCTTAAGCAAATAAATTAAATCAATAAAAATAAATTGAACCCTTTCAAGATGGGCCCTGTAATTTTTGTTGGTTTAAATTTTGATGGCCTTTTATTTGCAAATTTTAATTCTGTGCTTATGACTTTTGGGTAGTTACTGGTAGACCTTGGTAGTTGGTAATTTCAAAAAAGGTTTACGGAAATAAATAATCTAGGAACTGATTTTTTTCAGGGTGGGGGCAACAGCAATAGCAATAGCAGTTAGACTTATATACCGCTTCATAGGGCTTTCAGCCCTCTCTAAGCGGTTTACAGAGTCAGCATATTGCTCCCAACAATCCGGGTCCTCATTTTACCCACCTTGGAAGGATGGAAGGCTGAGTCAACCTTGAGCAGAGACGGCTTTCTTCCTGGATCCCATTCAGTTGTGGGATTCAAATTTTTTTACTACTGGTACTAAGGGCGTGGCTCGATGGGTGTGGTGTGGCTTGGTGGGCAGGGCTTAGTGGGCATGGCAGGGGAAGGATGCTGAAAAGTCTCCATTCCCTCCTAATCAGCTGAGACTCAGGAGGCAGAGAATAGATGCGGACGGGGCCAGTGGTGGGTTGCTCCTGGTTCAGCCGAACCGGTAGTTGTGGCGGCGGGAGGCCCTGCCCACCCACCTGGATGCTTCTGCCCATACACAGAAGCATTGCACATGTAAGTGCACCCAGGAGCATGCCTGAACCGGTAGTAAAAAATATTTGCAACCCACCACTGGGTGAGACCAGTCAGAGGTGGTATTTACTGGTTCTCCGAACTACTCAAAATTTCCGCTACTGGTTCCCCAGAACTGGCCAGAAACTACTGAATACCATCTTTGATCCCATCAGTCAGATTTCTTTAACCAAGGTGAGCCATGTAGGACATTAAAGATCATAACTGTTATCTTGAATTGGACTGGGAAGTGAACTAGCACCCAATGCGGCTCATGCCACAAAGGTGTTATGTGTGGCTATTCTTTACTGTTGCATTTCTCTTGAAGATAATGCACATTGCAGCTGAATAGAAACAATATGGAGTAGCTTCGTCTGGAATTGGTTTCCTCCTGCAAAATGTTGCAACATCAAGCAAGACAGCTGTATCCATTACTAATAGAGGCATTTTGACAGGACACCAGCATGGATATTTTTCCCACAAGGAACAGATGTGTAGAGTACATTGCTATATTCCTTTTCCTTTCCAATTCTTCCCCGCCGTCTCCCCCTTTTTTCCCCTCTGCATACAGCTGCAAACCATGTCATTTTCTTTAGAATATAGGTGTGGTGTTTGCAATATTGCTTGTCAAGAAGGAAGAATTTATAATAAGGATAGGATGGAATAGTTATGCCGTGACTCAGTAGGATCTGTCAGCTGAAAAAAATCTTTTTAAGAGAATGTTAATGTTTGGCCATTATCTTTCCATAGGTGTGTTTATTTTCTCTCATGTTTTATTTTGCCTCACGCACTCAGACACACTTTAGTTCCTTGTAAGAAAATATCCTCTTTGTGGCTCTTGTAAACAAAATGTCAGCAGACGAAAATAAATTTGAAAAGTTGCCCTACATGCCTTCTGGCTACCCTGTGTTAATGGAAACTGAACCTTGGATTTGGAGTTATTGCAAAATACTTGTTGTTTTATAATAGCAAGGTATTATCCTTTTTTTTTCTCCTAAGTGGTAGTTTCTTTCACCTGATAGCTACTTAAAATAACAGTTGTCTACAAGAAGAAGAGAGAGGCATTTTTGGGATATTGTAGAAGATAATTTATATCTTTGTGACAGTATTTCCCTTTAACACGAAATATCAGTTATCTTGGGGTTATGCATTGTTCATTTCCAAGGACTTTTCATCATTGCCTAAGCCAAGGGGAGGCATTATTAGATACCCTATAGCAGGGGTGAGAAAACTCAATTTCATTGAAGGCTGCATCAGGGTTGTGTTTGACTTTGGGGGGCCAGGGTTGGCATGGTCAGCGGGACATCACTCATGTAGGGGGTGCCTGTGGTGGCCCAAGTGCTCCCGAGCTCCGTTTTCAGCCGTGACGGCTTCCTGCAACCCTCTGCCAGTGAAAAAGGAACTCGGGAGGGTCACCCACGGCCGCCGCAAGCTCAATTTTTGGCTGCGACTGCCTCCTGCAATCCTCTGCCAGCAAAAACAGAGCTGGCAGAGGCACCGTCCTTTGCTGTTTCCAGGGTGGTCCTGTGGGCCGGATCTAAGCACCCTGCAGATTGGATCCAGGCCCCGAGCCTTGAGTTTGACACCCTGCCCTATAGGGGAGATAGAGGAAGAAAATCCATGCAATTTTTGTTTCAATAAAGGTAAGGAAGGATAAGCAAATGGAGATAGTTGTCGAATTACAACAGTTAATTTAGTCACCATTCGAAGTTACAACAGCGTTGAAAAAAGTGACTTGTGATTGGTTTTCACACTTGCAAACAATGCAGCATCCCCATGTGATCAAAATTCAAGTGCCTGTCAATTTATGACAGTCACAGTGTCCTCGGTCACGTGTTCTCCTTTTGAGCCCTTGTGACGAGCAAAGTCAAGGGGGAAACCTGATTCACTTAACAACTGTCTAACTAACTTAACAACTGTAGTGATTCACTTAACCACCATGGCAAGAAGGGGCGTACAATGGGTCAAAAATCCCTATAACAAATGTCTCACTTAGCAACAGAAATTTTGGGCTCAGTTGTGGTTGTAAGTCGAGGGCTAGCTATGTTTATTTTTGGAAGCAGTCCTCTGAATTCCTCTTGGATACTGGAACACTTGAGAAAGGGGATTTTCTTCAGTCAACCCTACATTTTGAAGTCCAATGTTTTGAAACTCAGCAAGCTGAAGTTGGTTTCCTGTGTTACTGAAATCATCTGTTTTCCAGCTGTGACTCCAATTGACAAACACTTAATTTTGTACAACCCATATTTGTGGAAGGACACCTCTCTCTGCCCAAGAGGTAATATTCAGCAGGTTCTGATCAGTTCTGAAGAACTGGTAGTGGAAATTTTGAGTAGTTTGGAGAACCAGTAAATACCACTTCTGACTGGCCCCACCCTCATCTATTCTCTGCCTCCCAAGTCCCAGCTGATCGGGAGGGAATGGGGATTTTGCAGTAACCTTCCCCTGCCATGCCCACCAAACCATGCCCACCAATCCATGCCATGCCCATCAAGCCACGCCCACAGAACCGGTAGTAAAAAAAAAATGAATCCCATCACTGTGTCACCCCCATTCTTGTCTATCCTTCCAACCCAGCAGAGAAATGGCAGAAGTTCAACATTATCAGTCTTCTGTCATTCAATGTTTAACCACTGGATGTTCTGTACTTGACCAAGAAATGCCATAGAGAGATACATCCAAGGATGGGATGTGACTGGAGATTAAAACCCTGGAAATAAGAAAATCTACCTACCTTCATAAGTATTTTTATGGAACTGGAAGAAGAAGGAAAGTGTAGTATAATTTTCCTGAAACCAGTGCCTTCCAGATATCTTTTTTTTTTAATCTTGAGATTAATTCCCAAATATAATGGGAGGAATTCTAATGTATCATTTTTATCGGATCTCCTGAGTTAAAGAGCATCTTACTCCGGGAAACCTTATGTACTGGCAGAATCTGAAGACTAGAAAATTCAAAGAATCTAGCAATAACTTGCAGAGTGGTTCACTATCTTTACAGTGGCCTTCAATTTTTTGTAAGCATGTTGGTGGAATGTTTTAAGATAAATTCTTGGCAGGATAGTAACATTTTGTGACCCAGGTCCAATTGACCTGACTTGGTAATCTTTTTTTTTCCTCTCCTGATCTTGAGAAATGCAAACAGTATTTAAATCAAGTCATAAAACAAGTTCCACCTAATTGGAAGCTTGTGAAAACATCACTAGATCCTTTTATGTGAATATAGGAATATTAGATTTTTTTTCAAACTAAAAAGAGGTATTAACCTAAATGTTCAGGATGTGACAGAAATAAATCACTGAGGTTGTCTCAGAACAAATATTAGTAATTGGAATCTTATAGTAATAGCATTTTCCTTTTTGAGATATGTTGCTATAATTTCTAAATTTGTCTGTTCAAGGCAGCATACTTGGGATAGGAGGGCCAATAGGAAAAGGAAATACAGTTCCAGAACAGATGACTACAAAGGATATAGCTGTACAAATTTAGAAAAACAATAATAAATAGGATTGAAATAAAATCCAGTATATGCCATCCCAGCTGGGAAAAGCAGATGTGTGTGCTTGTTTACTCTGCTGTCTAGTATTAACTGGAGAAGACTTTTAAAGTTCCTGCTGTCTTTTATTCCATTAAAAAAAAGAAAGAAATCTTCTAATTCCTTAGTCTGGACATTTCTGCAAAAAGAAGATACACTATATTGCCAAAAGTATTCGCTCACCCATCCAAATGATCAGAATCAGTTGTGAGCAAATACTTTTGGCAATATAGTGTATTTTCATAGAGGCTTCATAGAGGAGTCCCATGGCCGTTGCAGTCATCAGTAGCACAGTTAGTCCTCAACTTACAACCACAATTGAGTCCCACATTTTTGTTGCTAAGTGAAACATTTGTTAAGTGAGTCTTGGCCGCATTTTACGACTTTTCTTGCCATAGTTATTAAGTGAATCACTGCCACTGTTAACTTAGTAACATGGTTGTTAAGTGAATCTGGCTTCCCCACTGACATGACCCAACCATCATAAATATGAGTCAGTTGCCAAGCATCTGAATTTTGACCCCATGATCATGAGGATGCTGCAATCATCATAAGTGTGAAAAAAGGCCATAAGTCACTTTTTTCAGTGACTTTGTCATTTTGAACAGTCACTAACAGTTGTGAACTGAGTATATGGTCTTGTTTTGTGATTGTACAAACCAATTTACTTTTTGAGAGAAAGTTTCTGGATAGCTCTCTAGAGGGAGAATTATTTTTTTCATTCAGTGAAGCACTCATGGTTGGAGAAAAAAATCACATTTGTCTTCTCCCATATTGGGTATTTTGTTTATCTGTGTTATTGTTTTTCTATATAGCTTTAACTCCGATATACTACATACGTTACACATTCTGAAATGGTATGGGGTTTCCTGCCTAAGCAAGGGGATTGGACTAGAAGACCTCCAAGGTCCCTTTCAACTCTGTTATTCTCTTCTCTTCTCCTCTTTCCTTGCTGAATTCCAGTCATCTAAAAAGTTCAGTGTTCCAGTACTGGGACATTTAATGACCAAAATCTATCTGGCAAGAGAGCAATATCTTTCTTCCTGCACTTGAATGTTTTTGTTATTCCGTGCAATTATGTGGAGGCAATTTTATCAGTCTAGTTCTTTGCCAATGGATCCTACTTGCACTCTAAGTGCTGCTTAGAATTGGTGCTTTCGCAAAAAATAGAGCTACGTTTGTAGTGGGTTGTGAATGAGTGAGGCACTTGAATAACAATTCTTGGGAAACAAGAAAAGGCTGGCATATTGACGTTGTATTCCTGAAGGTATTTGGCTGAATCAATGGGAAACCAAGGGATGAATAAGGCTGGTAAACTATTGAATTCAGCTATTGTTTCAGTTTTGTTAACCAATACTTCTTTAAATAGTCATCTAATATTTTTGCGTAACCCAACTGGAAAGAGCCATCATATTTACATTAAGTTGAAGTATTATACAGTTGTTGTTTTTTTAAAATGTATCCAGTTACTTTTGTTCTTGGTAAAACTTACATACTTTCCAGTCTCCTGAAAGTAATGTTTTAAAGTAGAAATATAGAACATTATTAATGTAGCAATGTACTTTTGTGGTATTACATTTTTTTCAAATAGAAAGTACTATGTTTTCCATAGGTCTTATTTTCTTTTTTTGACAACCTCCCCCCCCCCAAAAAATAAGCACTTGGGCCTATTTTGGGGGAGGTCTTATTATTTTTGAGGTGCAGGAGGCAGTGAGAGTGGTCGCCTCATGGCTGCTGCCTGTGTTGCAATATTTTTTGGGGAAGGCTTATTTTTGGGTAAGGGCTTATTTTAGTGCATGCACTCAAAAGCCTGATTGGGCTTATTATCCGGGGGGGAGGTCTTATTTTGGGGGGAACAGGATAATGAAACTAGAACTGATAAAGATCACCCTAATGAGGGGAAGGGGAGAAAGGGGAAGGGAAAGAAAGGAAAGGAAGGAGAAAGGAAGCGAACATTCTGCTTTTAAAAAAAAAATGTTTACAGACATTTATTACTTACCTTCCCTCATTTGGAGACAAAACAGCCAACCCCCAAGGCTCATTATTGAACACTGGTGCTTTAAATACAACTGAAAACACTATATTAAGTTGCCATTTAGGAAGGAAACATTCCTTTGAAACAGCTCATTTTAGTTAAATGATTGTTTAGGAGGAAAAAAAAACAATATGAATAAAAAAGCCACCCAGAATTGTGTCGCTATTTTAGTCTGCATTGAAACCTGCCAAACATTTAGGTATGTGTGTGTGTGGGGGGGTGTAATGGTAACGAGAGAAACATTGGGGTATCTCGTGACCCGTCAAAACCGTGGTCCACTAAAGCGCACCCGATTAAAGCGCGTACCTGACGTCATCAGCAGCGCGACAAATACGACCGCGGAGAAAAAAGGGCGCTTTAAAAAGCGCTTTTAAAGCAAGCCGATTCACATAAAGGTAAGGGTTAGGGTTAGGGTTAGGGTTAGGGTTAGGTTAAGGGTTAGGGTTAGGTTTAGGGTTACATTAAGCATTAGGGTTAGGGTTAGGTTAAGGGTTAGCGTTAGGTTAAGGGTTAGGTATAGGGTTAGCTTTAGGGTTAGATTAAGGGTTAGGCTTAGGGTTAGGTTTAGGGTTAGGTTTGGGGGGGTTAGGTTTAGATTCACGCGTTAATTTTAAGTTTACCGCTCACAGCGTGCTGTTTTCGTCGCGCTGTGATGACGTCACATACGCGCTTTCGTCGAGCGCGCTTTAGTCTACCGCGGTTTTGTGGTGGAACCGGGGTATCTAACCAAGAATTGTTGATATCAAAGTCCCACTGGCCCACTAGTGTCTGAATTTGCCATTATTACCACACACTGAAACTAATTTTGAATGGAATCCCTGGAAAAAGAGCTTCTTTGCAATTGATTAAACTGGTTTTGGGGACTACTTTTCAGCTTGTGAAGTTGGACTCTAGTTGGAAGTTATAAATCATCTAAAGAGGGTGAAGGTGACTGGGAATGACCTAAGTTGGTTTAATGTGACAAATTCTAATCATTGAGGGAAAATACATATATATCTTGTAACTATTATTTAATAACTTCTGCTACTTCTTTCATGACATCTAATGTCCCTATTTCCTGTTAATTCTGATCTGAATTCTAGTGGCAACAGTGTGAATAAATAGCTTCTCCCTTTCATTATAGTTGATGCTTTAATTTCCAAAATGTAGATAATTGATAAATCAGCAACATTTCCCCAGATTTATAAGGGGAAAAATCCATTTTTTAATGGCCAGCCAACCTACATATATGTGGAAGCAACATGTATGTCACATTTCTAGATAGACATAGTGTCCTGAGATTTGAGTACTATTTCATTTGGACAATTATTTCAACTTTGGCTCTGTACCTGTAATTCATTCATTGACCAGGAGTTACCTGATTCAGTCATGTATCACCCTGCCATTAAAGAGACTTTTATTTTATTTTATTTGCAATTTTTTTAAAGAGCCAATTTGGTGTAGTGCCTAAGGCACCAGTCTAGAAATCAGGAGACCATGAGTTTTAGTCCTACCTTAGGCACAAAGCCAGCTGGGTGGCTTTGGAGCAGTCACTCTTTTAGCCCTAGGAAGAAGGCAATGGAAAACTACTTCTGAAAAACCTTGCCATGAGTACTGCAGGGACCTATCCAGGTAGTCTCTGAAAATCAGCTTGAACGGAAGAAAAAACAAGATTTGATCATTCCTAGTTTTAAGGTAGCAATAGCTACCTTAATAACTTAGATAACTTAAATAACTTAGACTCAATGGTGGGATTCAGCCAATTTGCACCACTTCGGGAGAACTGGTTCTTAACTTTCTAAACAGTTCGGTGAACTGGTTGTTGGAAGAAATCATTAGGGCAGAGAACCAGTTGTTAAATTTGAATCCCACCATTGCTTACACTTACTGTATCTACAGCTTCATAGTGCTTTATAGCTCTCTCAATCTGTGCCCTCAACAATCTGTGTCCTCGTTTTATTGGCCTCGGAAGGATGGAAGGCTGAGTCAACCTTGAGCCTGTCAGGATTGAACTCATAGCTGTGGACAGAATTAACCTGCAATACTGCATTCTAACCATTGCGCCACCACAGCTCTTGTGAGTAGTAGCTATATTCATACAGTTAATTATGTTGTGGAAACATGTAATCAGTCAGTTTACTAATTTTGCATACCTAATTCTCCAAATAAAAGAAAGAGTGGTTAAAAAAATATATTTAAGACATCTGGTCCACTGATTTTTAGCGAGCAATAATTGCTTTTAGTTTCCTATATGAAGAATGAAAATTCAGTTGGCTTCCTTAGAAAACAAATTTAATGTCACTTTCTGTGTGGTTTTTAGCTCAAAATAGAGTAAGTGGCTTGGAGTCCTCTCTGAAATGTTTGCAGAAGACATACTGATGAACAAAAACGCACAGAGATTGAAGTCTTTCTTAGAAGAAAATGCCTCCAAGCTACATTGGCTTTGGAAAACTAGACATTCAGTTAACGCCTGTGGTTTCCAAAATATCTATATTTCATTGCAGGAAGCTTATTATGTTCTTTTAAAAATCCAGTTGCCTCCCCATAAATACTTTTGGGGCAGAGGCTAATCTATTCTGTGGAGCACTAGACGGGTAAATAATCTTCCATTCATTGGAAGAAGGCCACTTTTTCTCCCTTATTTGATTGCCAATAATTTTCCATTAATTTTATAGTAAAAGCCAGCGAACAAGGCGTCAGGCCAAGTTCATAGAAATATTAAAAGAGCTTCCTGTATTTTAGTAATACCAGATAATCTCAAAGCCCATCAAGTACAAGGTGTCAGGGTTCCAAATAGCATCCAAAAGTAAATCAGAGTCCAAGGCAAAAGTATTGCTGAAAGTTCCAATTTGTTAAGAAAGCCATGTTGGCACATCTGGGAAAACCCGAATCTGAAATTGAATAAAGAATACTGGAGCGCAGAGAGTTGAAGGATAATCACATAGATGCAACTTTCAGACATCTTCCTGCTTGCACAGGTTGCCATGGTTTGGTCTGCAGCTTCCTTTTTGCATGGCTAGAATTTAATTTAAAGTAGACCACTGAGAGAGAGACATTAATTTTCCAGGGCTGTTTTGTCTCAGAATTCCCTTTGTCATTTTTGAAGCCTTTGGGCTCAAGAGTCTTAAATTCTGGTGAAAGGATCTTAGAGAAGTTTTCTTAAAACCGAAGTACATGATAGAGATCTAAGACTGGAGTACCATATGGGTGATAATAGAAGAAGTCTATCTGTGTTTGTCTGTGAGAAAGCAAGTTGTCTCCAGCTGTTTTCCACCTGCCATGCTCTGAACTTTTAAATTCCTTTCATACTTGGCATCCATCTAATAAAACATTTGTGCTGCCCCCAGAAAGTAATTATCAGATATGTAGCAAATTGCTCTCAACATCATCTGGAAAAGTCATATGTAATATAAACCTGTACTTGTGAGTGACTAGGACGCTGTTAAAATATCAAATTACTTGCATTACTTTGCAGGGTTTTTTCTTTATGAGATCTAAGATAAGTTTAGAGATAAAATTCTTGAAACTTAGCTTTCATTCAGGGTAAACTAAAGAATTGTCAAGATAGAGTGCTCCATAATCAGCTCTTGTAGCTGGTTCTTTTTTGGGGGGTGGGGGGGGGGATTGGTTGTTGATTACAAAATCCACTTTGCTCATATGAAAGTTGGTAGACATGGTGGCCTTAATGATTTCAAAGTAAAGTTTTACACCTCATGATTTTGCTAACACTGTCTTTAAAATTAGCGCATAGAAACGTGTTCCTCTCCTTCCCCACAAAAATGGTTTTAATAAGACAGATGGCTGAAAATAAATATCTTCAAAACATTTATTCCAACCACCATTTTCCTACTTCTCAATGTAATTTTTCATGTCTTGATTATTTTGTACGTTTATACATTATAATCTATAGTTATATATATATATTATATGTCGATGTAGGACCCACAATTGAGCCTAAAATTTCCATTGCTAAGCAAGACAATTGTTAAGTGAGTTTTGTCCCATTTTACAACCTTTCTTACCACAGTTGTTAAGTGAATCGCTGCACTTGTTAAGTTAGTGATACAATTGTTAAGTGAATCTGGCGTCCCCATTGACTTTGCTTGTCAGAAGGTTGCAAGAGGTGATCACATGACCCCAGGACACTGCAACCGTCGTAAGTACATGCAAGTTGCCAAGTGGCTAAATTTTGATCACACGACCATGTGAAAAATGTGTGAAAAATGGTCAGAACTTTTTTCAGTTCTGTTGTAACTTTGGTTACTAAACGAACAGTTCTACGTTGTGTAAATATTATATCTATATATGTACACACACACACACACACACACACACACACACAGTATATATATTTGTGAGTGAGAGAGGCAGACAGACAGACAGAGAACATTTGTATATAATAAAGAGAAAGGATTTATGCCAGGAAAACATTTTTCCAGTTTAAGTTAACATTTGTCGATGAGCCAGGGAAGAAAATTGTGTCTTCAAGCCTGCAAACAAATTAATCTCGGAGCTTTAGCAAAAGAGTGCTGTTGTGTTGCTTAGCAACACTTTGCATTATGTTGTTGCGTTGTCATGACGAAATAATGGCTGCTGTCGGTTCTTTTAGACTATGGTGATTCTATTACTTACCACCAGAAAGTGACATGAAGGCTTTTTTCTTTATATCTTGACTTTCTTTCAAGAAAGATGATTCAACAGTTAACGACCAGTAGTTTTGATTTTTTTTTGGGGTGGGGGAGAGTCAAATAATTATTAGGCTATGCTAATAGTCCTCATCTGTGAATAAAAGCCACTCACTTACACTCAATTTCTTTGCCTTGCAATCTATTTAGTTATATGATTGTCAGTGTTGTATATGTGTGTGTTGTGAGGGAACGAAGCAGGAGCCATGGAATCAGAGAGTAAGATGTTTATTAGTAGGTGACAAGCGATTCAGAATATGTTACAACTGTCACAGTATTTATACTCTCAGGTACCAACTGTCATTTAACTGTCATTACAACCACCAATCACAGGCAGTGCTTCGCCCGACCAATTAGAACGCAGCACAGGCTGTTGCTGGGCTATAACAGTCAACTAAATTGGAATTTTCCGAAGTTTTTCGTGTGGCCTGTGTATGTCCATCTACAGATGCTGTGGAAGGAAAAGCTACTCCCAGATTCTGAATGGATTCACGGTGATTACAACAATGCTATCATTTTAGGTCAACAGGACTGACATTATTTCCATTGTTTTATTCTGGGATGTTTTTCAATTTCCTGGATTAGCCAAAACCCTTGGAATTTCCTTGGGGGTCTCCCACCCGAAGACTAACCAGGCTTAGCGTTGCTTAGCTTCTGAGTCCAGACAATGCTAGCCAGCATCTGTCAAAGGTCATTGCACAGTGGCACACAAAGCAGCTGATGTTGAGTTTTGTTGCTGGGCATTTTGAAAATACTACTTAGCTTATTTTTAAACCATTGCAATAAGGGCAAGTATCAATAATAAATTACAGAAGTAAAGTATTTAGATGTCCATTGGTCTAAAACTGTAAGAATGGCAGAATCTGGGAGTGCAGCTAAAAGGGGGATCAGCTTAGAATCCCTACATAGCCACAAGTAAGTTATGTCCACTTCCTCTTGAATTCCGTGGACCCTTATCTAACTCCCAGCAGGCGCTAACCGTTCCTGCATATAGACTGTTTAGCAATAAATCAATGTAATTGGAACTTTGGTGTTTACCAGAGATGGGTTCCTACCAGTTTGGACCGGTTTGGATGAGTAGGTAGTAACTTGGCCTGCCATGCCTCCGAACCGGTTCTATCAGCGGTGCCATAGGCGCCGCCATCTTGTTTTTTAAAAACATTTTAAAAGTACTGTGCATGGAAGCATAGTGCGCATCAAGTGCATGAAAAGCGCATCCCTGAGTGAACCGGACGCAACCGATCTCTGGTATGGACCTGATCTTTCAGGTCTGATATAAACAAACACATATCCCTTGTTTTTCTAATCCATCTGATAGGCATAACTGAAGGAAAAACAAAAGTCATGGGATAAAGAAGACCAAGAAAGACAGGATATCAACCTTAGTTAAGGAGACAGTTAGGGAACTTTGGGCGATTGTCTGAGGAAGCCATATTGTTGATGTGATCAGAGACGTCGGGCTATCTTCTGACAAAAAGACCTGAAAGAAAGGATTGTTCTAGGTCCCTGACTTCTTGGTATTGCCACCTTTAATGATCTTGGGGTTAGGGCCTTCTCTGTTGCTGCTCCTTCTGCCAAAAAAGCATCTTTCAACCAGTGGTAGGATGCTGCCGGTTTAACAACCGTTTTGGTGAGTGTGTGCTTTGCGTGCGCATGCACTTAAAGCACTTGCACGCAGCGCTGAAAGCTCAGCTGCTTGTCTGCCAAATCAGCAAGGTAAATAGAACAGTGAAGGGGGGGAATCAGCTGTGCCTTGGGATTGAGATGATCTAGAAAGCAGGAAATAAAGCAATAGCAATAGCAGTTATATACCGCTTCATAGGGCTTTCAGCCCTCTCTAAGCGGTTTACAGAGTCAGCATATTGCCCCCACAGTCTGGGTCCTCATTTCACCCATCTCGGAAGGATGGAAGGCTGAGTCAACCTTGAGCCGGTGAGATTTGAACTGCCGAACTGCAGCTAACAGTCAGCTGAAGTGGCCTGCAGTACTGCACTCTAACCACTGCGCCACCTCGGCTCTTAAAGGACAGGATAGAGCAGGGGTCGGTGAGTGGAGTCAGCTGATCGTCAGAGCTACCTGTTCGTCTGAACCGGTCCAAACCGGCTTAATGCCACCTCTGATTTCAACCCTGCTATGGATTGGGTTGGCCACTAAGAGCTGGCTGTTTGGGGTATGATTTGAATCTTAGGTCTTTTTAAGAAATTGTGTTTGCTCCCTGCTAATGCATAGCTACCATATTTTTGTTTATTTGTTGATGCTGTTGTTAGTTGCAGAGTCATATCCAACCCATCACGACCCCATGGACAACGTTCCTCCAGGCCTTTTTGCCTTTTGGTACCGTCCATGGGGTTTTCATGGCAAAGATACCGGAGTGGGTTGCCATTTCCTTCTCCAGTGGGTCACGTTTTGTCAGAGCTCTCTGCTATGACCTGTCCGTCTTGCATGGCCCTATGAGCAGATCTCATAGCCTCACTGAGCTACGCAGGCTCCTTCGCCATGACAAGGCAGTAATCCATGAAGGGATTTGTTTATTACTGTGTTTATTTTTGTTTTTAGTCTTTCTTACTTTGTCTGGAGCTATAGGCTCCTCGGGCTCGCTGTGGGTTGGAGCTGTAGACGAGCCCCAGTAATTGGACCCCACATTCTGCTGGTGACATGTGAGTTTTAAAGTTGTGCGCAGCTGCTTTGAAAGGAAACGTTTGGTAGAGAAAAGGCAAGGAAGTCTTTTGTGAAAATGCAGATAGGGTTTTGTTTTATCCTATATATCTGTCATGGCGAACCTATAGCACGCATGCCACAGGTGGCATGCACAGCCCTCCCTACGGGCGCACCAGCCATCGTCCCAGCCCAGCTCCAACACAGAAGAATGCGTGCCTCTCCCAACGGCCAGCTGGTCTTCTGGGTTTTGCTGTGCATGCATGGGGGTGGGGCACATGGGGGTGGGGCCCTCACATTGCATTTTGGGGTTCGTGTGCATGCATGGCCCATTCTACACCCCATTTTGGGCCTGAAAGGCTTCCTGCACCAACCTGGAAGTCAAAATGGGTGGTGATGGTGGTGGTGGTGGTGGTATATGTGGGGGGGGTGCATGCATGGGGGGGGCACTCACATTGCATTTTGGGGTTAGGGTGCACACTTTGGGCACTCAGCACCAAAAGGATTAGCAATCACTGCTATATATCCTCTGACATTAGCATGATATTCTCTTCTTTTCTGAAATTTCTTTCTGGCATCCTTCTGTTGCAACTTAGTGGAATGTGGGTTTTGTTTGTCTCAGCTGGTTTGTGAAGTACAGGTGACACTTGAGGTGTGTTTTTGAAGAGTTCAGGAAAAGGAAGAAAATGTCTTTATGTAATTGATGTGGCTTGCGTTTCACGTTGCTTTTTATTTTTTAAAAAATCACTTTTTAACTGAAAAGTGCAAAAGGATGACTGTGTTTAAGTCTCCCGTTTCTTTAAACATGGTTTTGAATTCTTCCGGAATAAAACTTGGCGAGAGGGCTCATCTTTTATGCATGCAAGCAGTTTTAATGACTTTCTAACATCTTTCCTCAGCCAGGTGCCTTCCGGATGTGCTGCAAGTCAACTCTCATAACCCTTCTCTCAGATTGTGAGAAAGCTTCATTCCAGGCCTGATGTGGAAATAATTTGTGGTTTACAGTCAAGCACATACATAAAACCCCACAATCCAATTAAATCTTGAAGTTGCTTGAAGTTATTTATTTAAGAAATGTATATGGCCTGCCCAACTTGAACAACTCTGACTGTAGGCGGGGTACAGTCAACAGACCGAAAAGCAAAGAGCAACAGACCCATACGAATAAAAAACTGCAAAAGGAATTGATCGTTAGATAGCTTATTAATAGATTTTCAAAAGAAATTAATAGGCAATCGGCGTGCCAAATCTACTTTAAATCAGGGGTGGAATCCTCCAGGTTCAGCCTGGTTTGGCCAAACTGGCAGGGATGATTGGCATCAGTTCTCCAAACCGGTGGCAAAAATCCCTGGTGGCCCCGCCCACACCCCCTGGTTGCCCTGTCACCACTCACCTCTTCTGGCCGCTCAACCTGCCCACCCAATCCGAATGTTTCTCCCTCTGTTCACAGCAGAGCTGCTGCAGCCTGTCCCTTTAAGATAGTCCCAGGAGGGAGGGGACCAGGGGGGACCATAAAGGGAACAGCAGCTCTGCTGTGAATGGAGGGAAAAACATTCGGATGATTTCTGCCACAAAATTCAACGTTAAATGCAGCAGAGACTATCCAAACGTTTCTCCCTCCGTTCACAGCAGAGCTGCTGCAGCCTGTCCCTTTAAGATAGTCCCCGGGAGGGAGGGGGCTGGGTGGACCATAAAGGGAGTGGCAGCTCTGCTGTGAATGGAGGGAGAAACATTTGGATTATCTCTGCTGCATTTAACATTGAATTCTGTGGCAGAGACCATCCGAACGTGGTGGGGGCATGTGACTGAGTGGGCATGGCCATGAGTGACATCGAGTCACTCACCACCAAGCCACGCCCACAGAACTGACAGTAAACAATTTTGAGTTTCACTACTGCTTTAAATCCTATGGGCTGAAATTCCAATCAGTTTGGCCCCAGTGTTTAAGGAAAGAGCCATGTTTTTCTAACCCTAACCTTTTTTTGAAGACCATCAGATCTTGTAACAAGGAAGGAAGGAAAGAAGGGAGGGAGGGAGGGAGGAAGGAAGGTAGGAAGGAAGGAAGGAAGGAAGGAAGTCTCATGTCTGCTCATTGAGATATAGAAGGAAAGGTAACCTAAAACTGAAGAAATATAAACTAGAACTATGAGATTATTTTCCATTTTAGATTTTCAAGTAAAAACTGACCGTCCAGACAAATTAGAATCTGCCTCTCTCATTTTCTGGAAAAATCTATTTTTTTTCCTTTTCATTGCCTATGCATTTTTTCATCCTCTTTTTCAGTATAATCACCTGAGTGATCCTCTCCAAGTGAGATCCTAGTTTTGCAGAATTTTGTTGGATGCGAGAAAAAAAAATTATAATGAATCCTGGCCTTTCCATTCCCACCCACCCCCCACCCCCAATCAATATGCTGGCAACTTGTACTTGGGTTCTTTGCCAGCTGGAGTGGCTACAAGTAACCCAAATCTCTGTAAGGAAGAAGAAAAAAGAATAATCCAACAGCCATGCAGTATCTCCAAATAAGAATTGCAGATTTTGGCCATGTTGGATTCTGCAGGAATTTCTAATAATATATAGTGTACATTCTCAGCCAAAAACAATGAGAATCTGATTTTCAGAAGGCATTTTAGAGCAAATCTTTCCAAAGAACACTAATTCCTAAGAATGCATGAGAGCTGTTTGTGTTCTAATTGCCATTTATTTCAGTTTTCTGCTTCTTTTGCCATAAACAGCTGTCATTTGAATCAAGGCTTCACTATATCCCAGTCCAAATGAATTCCATGGCCTGTTCTGAAGTAAGCAGTTTGTAGAGTACAACAAAGACTGGTGGAAACTATTAGAAAGAGATTTATAATGTTTCTGATGATATTCACAGGTACCTTGAATTCCGGAGTATTAGTTTCATTTATTATAACATTTCATTTATTTATTATAAAAGCTGGAAATGGGGCAGGGCGCAAGAGAGTATTTGAAGACTTGTGCTTTATTGGAAAAGGGGCTTTTTTTTTGTTCCACCATAAAGCCTCTCCTAATGAGTTACTAGGGGCCCACAGTAGCTGGTTTCCCTTGCTATGGAGTCAGAGGAATCTTGCTGTTTGCTGAGTAGATGGCTGTTCTTACTGTCCAAACACATACATATTTGCAAACTGTGAGAGCATACTGGGGTTTTCTTAGCGCTCCACTGTGTCTTGAATGGTGGTTCTTGTCTCAGGCAGTGAAACTCGATTTTTTTAAAGGTCTTATTAAGGTAGATACAGTCTTGCTGAACCTTTTAGCAAGTGAAAGCTTTGCTTCTTCCAAGCAATTTAAATGCATCTTCCTGATGCTCAGGGTAAGCTACTTCTTCTTACAATTTGGCTTTAATCATGATGAAATTAATAGGTCATCAATACTCTTACACATAGGCTCACTTTTAAGGTGGTTATTCCAAATTAAGGAATAGATAGATTACATATGTCTGTCTATCTATCTGTCTGTCTATCTATCTACCTATGTACCTATGTACCTATCTATCTATCTCCATCTCTGTCTGTCTGTCTGTCTGTCTGTCTGTCTGTCTGTCTGTCTGTCTGTCTGTCTATCTATCTATCTATCTATCTATCTATCTATCTATCTATCTATCTATCTATCTATCTATCCATCCATCCATCCATCCATCTATCTATTTTATAAATTATTTATATAGCAATAGCACTTATATAACACTTATATAACACTTCACAGTGCTTTACAGCCCTCTCTAAGCGGTTTACAGAGTCATCATATTGCCCCCAACAATCTGGGTCCTCATTTTACCCACCTCAGAAGGATGGAAGGCTGAGTCAACCTTGAGCCTCTGAGAATCGAACTGCCAAACTGCTGGCAGTCGACAGTCAGCAGAAGTAGTCTGCACTACTGCATTCTAACCACTGCGCAACCATGGCTCATAACTTATACTTATAAACCGCTTCAGAACACTCTGCAAGCTGTTTACAAATGTCAGCTTATTGCCCCCAACAATCCAGTCTTCATTTTACTGACCTTGGAAGGATGGAAGACTGAGACAATCTTGAGCTAGTCAGGATCGAACTGCTGGCAGTTGGCAGAATAAGCCTGCAATACTGCATTCTAACCACTGCATCACCACAACTCTTGACACAATATCATACAATATCACACAATTTAATTCTTTCAATTAGGGTAGTCTTAAATCCAGGATTCTAGAATATTAGCTCACTGCAATAAAGTTGCCTATTCTAAATCTATGAAAATCTTGCTTTCCAGATTCTGAGTGGGTATAAAAGAGTTGATAGCAATGCTGCTACTTTGTTGGTCTCTAGTACACCAGAGGTGGGTTGCTCTTGGTTTTACTACCGGTGCACTTCGCACGTTCTTCGCGCACGTGCAGAACAATTTACAGTGAACTGCACATGTGCGCGCACTACTAAACAACATGCCAGCAATGGCAGCGGTGACCGGTTCGAGGGCATGGCCAGCTTGGGTCGCTGTCGGTTCTGTGACCCAGGCCAAAATACCATTACTAGTTCGGCCAAACCGGGAGCAAGCCACCTCTATTGTACATCTACATATGATTTTAATAAATATTTGCAGTTTTAATTCAATAATGAATGTCCGAAGGCATGCATGTAAGTGTGCTACCGAGTCACCTATTAAAAGTCATTGTGTAATAAATCCAGTTACATTAATTTGTCAAAAAATATTTTTACTAGAATCTGTCAAATAGTATTGGACGCCATTGACAAAAAATATTCCATTACTGCATTCTTAAAGCATGCATACCTTTCAACTGGCACAAATAGGATTTAGGCTAGACTGGTTATTGATGCTATTAAGTCAAGGCTGCTTTTATATTTTCAAGTGCTCTCTATTTTAGGAAAGCAGTTTTACTTAGAATTTCACCAGGAACAATTTGCTGGAGCTTAAATTGGTTTAGCTAATGGGGTTACTCAACTACTTTCCAAGTCAGGATTGATAATCAAAAATAGATGGACATTTATGTAAGCGAAGAAGAAAATAGAGTGTCTGGCATTTTATGGTGGATTGGTTGCTTACTTTTTATATACCTTTGGTTTTGTTGTGGCCCTTCAGCGGCCAATGGAACTGGCAGGGGAAGAACATGGGCCAGTCCTGGATTCTGGGGAAGGCTCTGATGAGGGCTCTGTGTTGGAGGCAGAGAGGGGGCCAGAGCCGTATGCCAGTTATCAGCTGCCTTCAGAGTCAGACATCAGTGGGGCACATGAACAGCTGGAGCCTGTTCCCAGTGTGTGCACGCACAGAGTTACCAGACAAAGGGAACAGCTAAAGAACAGGGGTCGACTTGAGAGTAAGGCCACAGATGGATGAAGAATGGCTCCTCCCAGAGAAAATAAAAGAGGAGCAAAAGGGGAGTGGAGTTTGCAGGAGACAATTAGTTTGCTTAATTGGTTCATGACTCTCCGAGACTCCTTGCCAAGTTTTGCAGATATCCCCGCCTGTCAGCTCTCGAAGCCAGATAAGGTCTGTGACTGTAAATCTTCCTTTGAAAGACTTTGCCTGCTGTGAATGAGCAGAATTCAGCATAAATTAATAAAAGGGGGTTTTGCCGGGACAAGGAGTTTGTTTCATGCTCTCGGGAAACTTTGGTCAAAACAGGTTTCATGCAAATCAGTCCTCACAAATATGCCACTGAGGAGTTGTTTCTGTTTTTTTTTTCTTTATCTGATAAGAAAACAAGAAGCACAGAGAAGTTATGTGGATCCCTCTAAAGTCAGAGAGGAAATTGGCTTTAAAACTGGGATTAGCAGACATCTGAATCGCTGTCCTTGGTTTCCAGCATCAGAGTTCTTCCCAGGGAAGAGGAGAGAAACAAAGAATAACTTGTTGAAAAGTATTCACTAATAAGAGGTGGCTGTGCAAACAGTTCTGTTGTTTCTATAGAAACAGCTAGTTTTGGGGGGAGGGGAGAGAGGTTGTTGTTACACACGGTCATGAATCTTGTTAACAAGGGGGGAAACTGATCCTTTGTTGTGTAGGGAGACACAGACCTATTTGATGAAATTTCTTCTTGTGTTATCCCCCCCCCCAAGACTTCCCTGTCCTATTGGTACTCGCAATTTTACAGTCATTTCACACTATATTATATAATTGCAGCTGGATGCTAATTCATTCTCCAAGGTTCCCATAGTAGTGGTGGGTGGGGGAAAAAACATCTACTATGTTACTAGGATGTAATGTAAATTAGCAGGAATGCAGAAAAGACATACAATTTATTGAAATGGAGTGATTTCTGTTTTTCTTTAGAAATCGTTCAGTCAATCCACCGTTCACTTAAACCAAATGTATGTGTAGACCAAGCTAATGTAGAACTTTCTCAAGGTGACTACTGAAAAACACAGAGAAACAGCTCTTGCTTCATTCATTCAGGGATATTTTGCTTCCATATGCTTGAATATTAAGTTGCACAAGATGTTGTGGTCCTTTCTCCTCCTCCTCCTCTTTCTTCTGCTCCTCCTTCTCTTCCTCCTCCTCTTCCTCCTCCTCTTCCTCCTCCTTCTTTTCCTCCTCCTCTTCTTCCTCCACCACCACCACTACCACCTTCCATTTCTTCCTCTTTTCATTGTATTTTGCATTTGGAAACAAGACAACCAGACTTGAGGATCACACTGATCATGTAGATAGCTAAATATGAAGTTGGGAAGTTGGGTGGAGGAAGATGGCAGGAACAAAGGAAAGATGAGAAACTTCTTTGTGTATTTCTGCAAAGACAATTGTGAAATTCATCTGTCGCAGCTGGAGAATTTGGAAAGCCATAACATCTGTGTTTGTAGAACAGTAAATTGTTTGTTGCAGTTTTGAATCTCAGCTTTATAATCCTTCTGTGCTTCAGCCCCACCCCTGGTTTTAAATAGCCTTCCTAGAGCAACATACAAGTTGGGTGGCTATATTTTAAAACTGGTGTTAGAGTGAAAAAGATGTGTTATTCTACACAAAAATGGTCAAAAGTTATTTTTAATCTATGGATTTATAATATTTTATCATATCTATGCTTCTGGATGCTTCACACAGAATAGGGTTTCTTGTTTGAACTGCTTTGAGTTTGTCTGTATATTCTGAGGTACGCAGTCCAGTACTTCTGGAACCCATTTGGGTATAATGTGATTTTCAGTAGGATAAAGTAGAATTGTTCCCTGATTCCTCAAAGCCAACAAATCGTCTTTACTTCTGCTGAACTATAATTGCTGAGAACTAAAAAGCATTATAAGCCATGGTAGCACAATGATTAGAGTGCAGTATTGCAAGCTGACTGTGCCAACTGCCAGCTGTTCGATTCTGACTGGCTTAAAGTTGACTCAGCCTTCCATCCTTCCGAAGTTGGTAAAATGAGAAGCCAGATTGTTTTTGGTTTTGTTCTTTTTTTTGGGGGGGGGGGTTGTCATATGCTGATTCTATAAAAACCACTTAGAGAGGGCTGTAAAACACTGTGAAGTGGTATATAAGTCTACTGTAAGTATATTGTTCTTATTGTGTCCAGAGCTGCCACGGAGCTTAAGTAACAATATCTGTAGTTCATTGCCCTCTCTTCTCCTGTAGAACAGAAGAGGAAAAACAGTACTGTACAGTAGTCCTCAACTTACAGCCATTTGTTTAATGACAATTCTAAGCTACAATGGTACTAAAAAAAGTGATTGATGACTGTTTTTTACATTTATGCTCATCATAGTGTCCCCAGGGTCACATGATTAAAATTCAGGTGCTTGGCAACTGGCATGTATTTATGACGGTTTCAGTGTCCTGGGATCATATGATGATCTTTTGTGACCTTCTGACAAGCAAAGGCAACTGGGACGCCAGATTCACTCAACAATCATGTTACTGACTTAACAACTGTGGCAAGAAATTTTACAACAGCCTTAGGATAGAATAGGATAGGATAGGATAGGATAGGATAGGATAACAGAGTTGGAAGGGACCTTGGAGGTCTTCTAGTCCAATACCCTGCCTAGACAGGAAACCCTATACCATTTCAGACAAATAGTTGTCCAATCTCTTCTTAAAAATTTCCAGTGTTGGAGCATTCACAACTTCTGGAGGCAAGTTGTTCCACGTATTAATTGTTCTAACAGTCAGGAAATTTCTCCTTCTAAGTTACTCTCCCCTTGATTAGTTTCCACCCATTGCTTCTTGTTCTACCCTCAGGTGCTTTGAAGAATAGCTTGACTCCCTTTTCTTTGTGGCATCCCCTGAGATATTGGAACACTGCTATCATGTCACCTCTAGTCCTTCTTTCTATTAAATTAGACATACCCAGTTCCTGCAACCGTTCTGTATATGTTTTAGCCTCCAGTCCCCTAATTATCTTTGTTGCTCTTCTCTGCACTCTTTCTAGAGTCTCCACATCTTTTCTACATTGTGGTGACCAAAACTGAATGCAGTATTCCAAATGTGGCCTTACCAATGCCTTATAAAGTGGTATTAACACTTCACGTGATCTTGATTCTATCCCTCTGTTTATGCAGTCTACAACTGTGTTGGCTTTTTTGGCAGCCGCTGCACACTGCTGGTTCATATTTAAATGGTTGTCCACTAGGACTCCAAGATCCCTCTTAGATTGCTACAGACTTGTATTTATGCTGGTTTCAGTGGCCTGGGTTACTAAACAGATTATTATAAGTCAAAAATTACCTGTACAGTACATGCAAGAGCTTAGAGAGGGACAGAGAGACAGACAGACAGACAGACAGACAGACAGACAGACAGACAGAGACAGAGAGAAGAGACATACAAGTTGTCCTATGTACTTCGTTATCCTATTTTTCCTGGATGTAGAATGAGGTTTCTTCCCCTAGTTTAGTCTGTAGCAATCTAAGGCTGATAGAGGAAATGAAAGGGAAGCGATGCACATGTGACTTCATTGACATAAAGCTGGTTTATTCAGCAGGTTAGAAATTAAGTGCATACCATACATATCTGTTGGGAATACAAACATTAAAAGCAGACATTACGTAACTGATGAATATTTGATAGGTGCCTTAGTGTTGTGATAGTGGAAATTCACACAAATTCTAAGGCCTTTCCTCTCACTCTTTGAAAATGTAATTCAAAATATCGGATTCAGTATCAACCTTATTTTATAATCAGTGTACTGAGTTACATCTTAGTCTGAAATGTTTTGGCTGCTGACTGATGATGAAGTAATTTGATGGAGCTGATTTCACCATACTTCTTGGATTTTCCCCTTCAGTAGGTGAAGTGATTTCTTTAACAGTATTCGCTATTGTAGGCAGATGTTTGTCCCTTGTCTTATAGTCTAGACAGATGTGATTTACACATTGTAGCCTAAGTGATAAATTGTTCTGGGACTAAAGCTTCTTTTCAGTGCTTGAAAAGTCTACAAAATAATCTTTGCTGGTAGCTTTCCATGATTTAATGTGTTCAAGAGATAGACCACAAGGTAGGAGAAGAAGATAAGCAGCAGAGGTGACTTAGTTGTTTGGCTAGGATAGTAACTTTAACTCCAAATATCCTTTAAAAGGCCAGGAAACATGGTATTTTATTAGAGTATTTTCTTAGAAATTGATTTATTGCTTAGATAACTAGGTGTGAGCTGTCAGTATTTTCAAGTGATATATTATCTCACCAAGCCAGCCAACATACTTTTTTTAAAAAAAAAAATGATGAGCCCAGCTATCATATTTGTGGTCTTATACATGCCCTACATGTTTTCAAGATTCATGCCTGTCAGCTATGTGCAATGACAATCTGTCGCCCAGTATTCTTTTCTTTAAAAAAATATATATATTTGACATTTTCCAAACATTAAAATCACAATTACATTTTTACAGCTTTCTATTATCGGTATTTCTTTTTTCTGATTCCGGTTTTTCCATTTTTCATTCTATTATCTTATACATATTATTCTTTGTTTCATACTTTCTCATTTTTACAATATATACACCTACATACAACATTTCCATCTCTATTGCTTTCTAAGTATATGCCATCTCTTTTCATTGTGTTTGCTATGTGTTCCTTATGCATTGATTTTACATCTCTTTTCGAGGCCAGTTATACCACCTGTTCCATATCTTGGAGTAGTCTGTTTCCTCTCTTAGTTCCATTGTTAGTTTGTCCATTTCCAAGCATTCTAGCACCTTTTTTATATGATTTTTGCAATTGAGGCAATGGTTGCCCAGTATTCTATACTGCTAATTAGATTTTGCCTTTAATGGCAATCCCAAAGGTGCTTTTTTCAGGAGGCAACTGGACTCTGTCTTTTTTTGAAGACATTCCACTTCTCATCCAAGAAGCTTCTTCAGCTCTGACTGGGTGATGAGGAATGGAAGGATTTATCTTCCTTGGAGACAGCTGATCATTTGCATTCTTTTAGAGAGTCATTGAAGCACCTGGAGGTTTATCTGTGTCCTCAGGGTCACCTGAGTATTGCTCCTGGTTCCTGTAGTATAGTCTGTAATTTTTTTCCCCTCTGGAAATCCATTCCTACACCATTTGAAGGGTGTTCATCCCAAATTGCATAGCTAAAAAGCAACATATTCAAAAGAAAAGAAAAAAAGACAAGAAAGTACAGTTGCCTCCTGAAAAAGCACCTTTGGGACAACCATGACCTGGATGACTGAGAATCTCTACAGTATTTCTCGGCTTTAAACTGGGGTCCACGAATGCCTCAGGGATCTGTAAATAGATTGTAAGGTTAATTGTACTTGGAAGAAAAACCAACTTTATTTTTGCATTATTATTATTATTATACATATATATTTTGGTTAGTATTTCGATACACCTAGTCCTCGATGTAACAATTACAACTGAGTCCCAAATTTATGTTGCTAAGCGAGACAGGGTTCTGCCCAATTTTATGACCTTTCTTCACACAGTTAAGTGACTCGCTGCAGTTGTGAAGTTAGTAACAGGAGTGTGAAATGAATCTGGTTTCCCCACTGACTTTGCTTGTCGGAAGGTCACAAAATCTGACCACATGACACTGCAGCTGTCATAAATATGAGCCAATTGCCAAGTATCCAAATTCTGATCACATGACTACAAGGATGCTGCAACTGCCATAAGTGTGAAAATTGCTCATAAGTCAATTTTTTTTAATGCTGTTACAACTTTGAACCATTGCTAGACGAATGGTTATAAGTTGAAGATTACCTGTATTTGAGCAAATTTGAGTCCCAATGTTTTGACTGGCCCTCAATGCATGTGATAGAATAATTGAGAGATGCTGCTCTGAAGCATTTGTACACTTATTACTATATATCAGCAAACTTAGTGATTCTGCTTATCCTACTGATTGCTTGCTTGTGCACGGATCACATAAAAATCCACCCTTGGAGACTGTTCCTCTTGGCTTCTAGGTGCTTGCTAAGAAAGGATTTGTCAAAATCACAAATCATCAGATCATCAGTATTTTTTATACAGTATTATATTAACAGGTGTTGATGCTAAGGAGTTAGATGTTCTACTACCCACCTGAAAGGAACTCTGTTCCAACTGCCAGTTGTATAATATCAACACGCTCTGATGCTAAGGAGTTACACATTCTACATTAATTTTAAAGCTTTAAGTATCAAGCCCGATCACATAGTTTCGTAGTGAAGCACGGGTATCCAGCTTTTGTGTTTGTGTGTGTGTAAGTGTGTGTGTGTATGTGTGTGTGTGTGTATGTGTATCACAGCTGGTTAAATAATTTGTGGAGGGTTGATTCTTATTCATCACATTACAGCCGTCTTATTATCAAGACCCAAGAGACTCCAGTTTTCATTATAAAATCCACATTCAGATCACTTGATCTTAACTGCCTTTCCAGGTATCTGCACATCCCCTCGAGGATTTTTTTGTGTGTGTTTTCAAGCAAATCAGTAGTGATGTGCATCTTAATACTGTCATCGGAATAGGAAAGAAGAACAAATGACCTCAATAAAGGGAAATTAAATTAGTGGCTTAGTTTAGTAGCCTGGATATGCTAAAAAGCAATATCAGTAGTGACTTCATTGGTTATAAACAATCAGTACGTTGCAAGGGGTTGATACAGAAGATGCTGGGACTCAGAAGTCCCCACCCTTTTAGTCTTCCGGAAGGCCATAAAGTATCTGGTTATTCCCCTTTGGAGCTTAGAGGGTGGGGGTGATAGACTGCATCAGAGTAGAATGACTAAGGCGTCCGGCTTTTGACATTTTTGCCCAGTGTTACTATTGTGAGCTATTCAGAGTTATGATTCTTAGCATAGATAGCCATAAAGTCAAATAAATATATAGGAATTGTTCCACATGATAGCAGTGTTCCAATATCTAAGGGACTGTCACAAAGAAGAGGAAGTCAAGGTATTCTTCAAACACCTGAAGGCAGAACTAGAAGAAATTGATGGAAACTCATCAAGGAGAGAAGCAACTTAGAACTAAGGAGAAATTTCCTGACAGTTAGAACAATTAATCAGTGGAACAACTTGCTTCCAGAAGTTGCGGCTATTCCAACACTGGAGGTTTTAAAGACAAGATTTGGTCACCATTTCCCTGAAATGGTATAGGGCTTCCCGCCTAAGCAGGGGGTTAGACTAGAAGACCCTTTCAACTCTGTTATTTTGTTAACACGATTTAAAACTAAGAACTCCTCCTAAATAATTTTCTTGAAGCAAGTTAATTGAACTGGATGTTACTTAGATTATTTAAAGTAGGCCATGTAGAAAATCCCATATTCTATATTATATTTAACTGTCTAAATAAGTTCTTGTATTTTGTAAACCATCCAGAGGCTAATGAAGTGGGCGTCCATATCAAATGCAATGGGATTGAAAATTACGTCTTGGTTGACTGTTCTACTTGATTCGTGTAGGCTTTGGAACTTTAATTAGAGAACTCTGTGAAAGTTAGGTTGATCATGAGCTTAGTTTTAAAGCCAACACTTGACAAATGGAATAGGTAGTCGAAAATTCTTATTATGGTTGTGAAGGGTAAATTCTCTGCAGTCGGTATTTGGCTGTGTTCCGTTTCATAAAATGCTGTTCTTTTTAATGACAAAAAAAAAAAACACTGACAAAAAACATGAAATAAATCCATAGGCTTCCCTAACTGAATTTTATACTGAAAAAAACTGAAGAATATAACTTAGTACAGTATCAATTTCAAAATTTAAACATAACACCAAGAGGAATTCTAATTTTCATGTAAAAAGAAACTTCTGTAGAATTTTTCAGGGAAAGAAGAAATCTACAAATGGGCATCCACTGACCATGTTGGCTGGGGATAATGGGCCCAGGAAATCTAGAGCCTATTTGGTTAAGGGGTAACAATGAAAACCAAAATGAAACGAGCAAAGGCAGGTTGCTGCTGGTTCGGCCCGGATCAACCGAATTGGTAGTAGTGGCGGCGGGAGGCTCCACCCACTTGCCCAGACGCTTCTGCACATGCACAGAACCCGCATGCACGCCCGCAAGCACACACAAGAACGCGCCCAAACCGGTAGTAACAAAATGAGCAACCTACCTCTGGACACGAGGCAGTATTAATGATAAACTGTTCCTAGAAGTTTCCTGCACAGTACTCAGAGTAGTAAAGAATATAAATGGATTAGTTGATGACCACGTTAAAATGATACATGAGCAAGCGAATACTGCGATCTCTGCCAAATAGCAAAAAAAAAAAAAAAAAAATACTGTTGGGAGTTGGGAATTAAAAATGAGAGGGTGATTAATCAGACAGAATTTCCTGAAATAAGGCATGACTTCATTCCGGAGACAAAAAAAGGAAAGATAGTCATAGGATATATGACCACTTCCATCATAGCGGAATTGTGATTATTTTTGGAAAGTGATGCAAACTTGAAGGACATGGTTGTGCTGCTGGATTTAAATCCATTTACTCAATAAGGCAAAGTAATTACTTTGCCAGCTAATAAGTCACAGAAATAATTGGCTTCTTGTTTTGCTTCTTTAGTATTTAGAACCCAATAGCTTTTCATATATGATAGTACCATTCATTATTTTCAAGTAGGGTAGATATTAATTGACTATGGTACAAGATTGCCATAGTGAAGACCATTCTTTAGGAAAATTATGTTTTACGGCAATACTAAATTAATCTGGTCATTGCTTGGAAGAGTTTGAGTGGTGCGGTGACCTAGAGGTAGAACTCTTGCCTCACAATCAGGAGGCTGTGAGTTCGATCCCAGGTAGAGGCAGATATTTCTCTCTCTGGGCACAATGAGAATATATGAGCCAAGGTGGCGCAGTGGTTAAATGCAGCACTGCAGGCTACTGCTAGATCAACAGGTCAGCGGTTCAAATCTCACCGGCTCAGGGTTGACTCAGCCTTCCATCCTTCCGAGGTGGGTAAAATGAGGACCCAGATTGTTGGGGGCAATATGCTGACTCTCTGTAAACCGCTTAGAGAGGCCTGAAAGGCCTATGAAGCGGTATATAAGTCTACTGCTATTGCTATTGCTATATCTGCTGAACAAAGCTCCGCATTGGCGACAGGAAGGACATCCGGCCAGTAAACACGCAGCTCCATTCAGTTGCCCAGACTCTACCATGCAAGGGATTATGGGGTCATTAAAAGAAGATGATTGCTTGGAGGAACGTAGGTGTGTAGGTGTGTATGTGTATGATGCTTAGTTAATCCGATCAGGTAAGGTCTAATAAAACCACGCTTGTTGGGTTCATTTATAGTTCTAGATATTGTGTGAAGACAAAAAATGGGATAATAGATTACCAGTTTAGACATGTTATGTGAACTAAACCAATTCTACTGGTCAGAGGTTAACGAGGCCAAATCCTTTCATGTGGGGGACAAATTGATACCTGCTTGAGCACCATTAGGAATAAGTGAATCCTCATGGATCAGTAACTTTGGGTGAAAGCAGCAATTCTTAGATTGGAGTGGTAGAGTGATTTCCTCCAATTTTCTTTAGGCTCCTGGAAGGAATTTGGATCGATTCAGATTGCACTGGCCAGCTATATATTTCAAAATTGCCTTCTATCTATAAATGATACGATATTTCATTGTAATAATCTCCAACATTTTGGACTGCTGGGAATATTTGGAATTTTAGAGATATGCCCTTGTTATCAAATCATCTTCCATGGTATAACCATTCGTAAAATACCCTTATATCAGGAGGCAAACCTAATATAGATAGTCGTTGACTTACAACAACAGTGAAACAAATTGCTTTGGGATATGATAGATTCTCTTCCCTGGAGGTATTTAAACAGGAGTAGGATAGTCATCTATTAAGGAGTACCATAATATCTTCCTGGAGAATTCTGGGACTTGAAGTCCACACATACACACATCTTAAAAGTTGGTAAGGTGAAGAAACACTGGCTGAGGGGAAAACAGCTATAGGACTGCAGTGTCTTTTGTGCGAGCTCATCATTCATTTATGCACACCAATATTAGCCAAGAAATTGTTGCAGGCAAGAGAAAGTTTCAGGCTTCAATTAGATTTACCATTTGAAGTAGTTTGAATAACGGTAACAAAGAATGAGAAATGAAATGTAGGTGGAAGTCATTTTTGCAGCATTGAAGTCAAGACAGTGAAAACATGCTATAGTAATAAATCATCCACTCTTCCAGCATTCTCTAAACTCTTTATCAAAATGATATTAACAGACTGAGAGTCATACCTGAGGTTCAGAGACTACTTATGAAATAAACATATGATGCTCCTTCCATGTGTGTGAGAGAGAGGGGTGGGGAGAGAGAAAGAAACTGAGGCTAGAGCAAGTCTCTTACCAAGGGAATTTGAATGTAAAGGTGGTTGGCACCTGCTTTGAACTAAAAGTAGAAAAACCCTGAGATATCAGAGCAGTGCTATCATGTCACCCCTGGTCCTTCTAGAGCAGGGGGGTCAAACTCAAGGCCTGCCGGCCAAAGGCTTAGATTTCACCTTGGGAACGGTGAAGGACCAAATTATGAAATTTGGAACCAAATGTATCCAAATGAGGAAAAGGAGTCGGAATAGAATATTTTGAGGATTGTAAAATTGGAAATGGATAATACATAGATAAATATACAAAGGAGGATAAGGGATATGTCAATACGATGAATGTAGCTATGTACGATAAGTAGAAACTGTATTTGTTGTGTTGAAATATGTATGGAAATGACAAAGCCAGGAAGGTCGCTCTATGGCCCATGTTTTTAATGTTTATTCGATAAAAAATTTAAAAAAAGAAAGAAAGAAACAGTGAAGGACTGGCTGGCGGTGCCTCTGCCAGCAAAAATGGCCCTCCCGAGCTCTGTTTTTAGCTGCAGGGGCCTCCAACCCTCTGCCAGTGAAAACAGAGCTTGAGAGGGCTGTGCACGCGCCTCCCCCCCGCGCTCCATTTTCACTAGCAGAGCACTCGGGCCACCACAGGTGCCCCAACACGAGTGACATCAAGCTGGCCACACACACACACCCTGCCCCTGCAAGGTCAAACACAACCCTGATGCAGCCCTCAATGAAATTGAGTTTGACACCCCTGTTCAGAGGAACTAATTGCCTATTCTCTTCTAAGCAAAGTCTCCGTCTGATAGATTTTCCTCTAGATGTTTTGGGAGTACAATTCCCAGAAAAGAATTCTAGGAATTAGGATCCCAAGATCATTGGAGTTTACCAGTTTGAGGAAGTTTACTTTTAAGCTGCTCTGTGGTTTTTATTTCCCATTTTACCTAGTTTTATGGGTTTTCTTTTTTTAAAAAAAAATTCATGGTTCTAATCCCTATGTTATATGCATTACTATATTTACATTTGATCCTCCAGAAAGGATATTTTTTCACATCTAAGGCTGGAGTTTTAAGTGGAAATTTTTAAGTCTCTCGTTTATATAACCACATTCTTTGGTGGATCTGAAGTGCTGAGGTAATGAGTTTTGTGATTTTCAAATGTTCCTGAGATAGTTCTTCCCATATGTAAAACTGAATGCAATGGGAGCCGTGATTCAAAAGTCCTAAAGAAAAAGTTTTCTCTAGATGCAGTTGCCAAACACTGCCATCCATAGGAGTGGCAATTTGGTTTCTTTTCTTAAACTCTCGCCTTTTTCAGAGAAGAGCTTCAGATATTTCGAAACTAAGCTCTAACTGTTCCTTCTACGCCAGGACAGCATTCACATTATATGGTTTACTATGTTATTTATACAATTTAAACAAGGCATGCAGATCTTTATGAGTGTTTGTGCACATATAGTAGCTGAATCTCCATGTAGGAACAGGAGTTAGTATACCATAAATAGTGACAGGACCAAATTTTGAATTGGGAATCTCTAGCTCAGGGGTGTCAAACTCAATTTCATTGAGGGCTGCATCAGGGTATTGTGTTTGATCCCGGGGTGGGTCTGGCCAGAGTGGGTGCGCCCCGCTTGACGTCACTCATTTTGGGGGTGCCTGTGATGGCCCGAACGTTGTGCCAGCAAAAATGGTCTCCCAACCTCCATTTTTACCTGTGACGGCTTCCTGGAACCTTCTGCAAGTGAAAATGGAACTCGGGGGGAGGGCTGCCCACAGCCCTCCCCAGCTCTGTTTTCACTGGCAGAGTCACCGTGGGCCAGTCCTTTGCTGTTTCCAGGGTGGTCCCACAGGACAGATCTAAGCACCCCATGGAACGGATATACCCATACAAACATGTACCCATGTTTGATACTCAAGCTTTGGGAATCAGATCTGGGTATAAGCATGATAAATCAAATAGCTCAAAGTTGACGTAGGTGTTCAATTGTAGTGATGAATGTCAGAAAGCTTACTGCACACTCGTAACAGAAACATTCTTTAGATGCAACTGGAGAGATATGGCTGCTGTTCATGTATTAGTTTCTTTCACATTACTTTAGAAATAGTTTTGCACGCTCAGAACTATCATCTAGGTGTGTGAGAAGGAAAGTATTGCTTGCACGAGGTGTAAATACAAAAGGAAACCAGAGCACATTGGAACTAGTGGTTGCTTCAATATCAACAATACCATTGCAAGGATAAGAGGCAGCCCAAGTTTGTCTATCTATCATTTGTTTGTCATTGGTTAGTATTTATTATCTGCCACCAAAGCCAGAAGATTCTAGTACGCAATGAGTGCAAAACCATTCAAGATAGATTCTCACAACCAGGGAAATATGCATAAAATGTAAACTTCTATGTAAACTCCAAAATACATCTTTATAATAAAATCAAATTGTCCTGGAAATTTTCAGCACAGCGCACTACGTTGAGCATTGATTGTGTCTCCGTTGTTTAATTCTATTTTTTCTTTTCTTGTCCCACAGGACCTGCAGAGGTACCCATGATGTCCCCCAATGGATCTATTCCTCCCATACATGTGCCTCCAGGTTATATATCACAGGTATGCTTCCTTCAGCAGGAGAATGTAGCGTGGCTGGGTTGTGTGATCTCTATCAATTCTGTAATGGCATTTCTGCAATTTATCTCCTTTTTGTTTTAAGAAAAACAGACAAAGGTCAAGCTTTCAAGGCTGGCTTCGAAGGCATGATGTGAGCGTATGTGGACAATGACTAGTTAAATCTGAAAAACTGTAGATTTCATTCCCAGCAGTAACTCTTTGCCCTCTACCTAATTACTATGAGCTGTAGGAAAAGAATTCTTACTCACTGTGACATTACAGTTCATTGCCTTATTTTTTTCAGGCCATAAGGGAGATAATTTTGACACTGGTTTATAAGCCAGGCGTTTCTAGTAATTCTATTTTGGCTTCTTTTATTGTGACAGTTCCTATTTTTTTTGACTCTTGTCAGTTGAGATGTTCCTTATGTCATCTCTTGGGTTGAGTATCAACTGCTTTTTCCACCTCAACTTAATGCATTTCCATTGCAAAAAATGGATAAGGATTTCATTTATTGTTTTTCCTTTCTGTCTTGGTTGAAGAATCAAATACCGTATTTTTCGGAGTATAAGACGCACCGGAGTATAAGTGCACCAAGATTTTGAAGAGGTAAATTAAAAAAAAATACTTTTTGCATTCTGCAAACCTCCCAAACCCTCTGCACGCCTCATTTTTTTGTGAAAAATGGGGCATACAGAGAGTTTGAGAGGCTTGCAAAGTGCTCCTGGGGGCAAAAATGAGCAAAACCCAGGCCATTTTTCACGAAAATGGGCCCGTTTTTTGCCCCCCAAAAGGGCATGCATAGCCTTTAGGAGGCTTGTAGAGTGCTCCTGGGGGTTGGAAGGGCAAAAATGAGCAAAACACGGCCAATTTTTACTCTTTTTTGCCCTCCCCAACCCCCAGGAGCACTTTGGAGGCCTCCCAAGCCTCTGCATGTCCATTTTTGTGAAGGGGTGGAGTTTTGGGAGGCCACAAATACTGTATTGAGTGTATAAGTCACACTCAGATTTTCACCCTCTTTTTTTGGGGGGGGGAAAGGTGCATCTTATACTCAGAAAAATACAGTACATTTGGTGACTGATTTCTACACATTTCAGTGTATAGATCAGAAGGAGCTGAAATATTTTCTTAATAGTGTTGCTAGTTTCCAGCAACCGACCAGGTATTTGTTTATCTGGGAAGGCATCCAGAATTCTGCCTATCTGAAAGAGACTCTCCCATTTCCATCTGATAGACCATGTCAGCTTATTTTCTTTTAAGTGCTTCAGGATGAGATAGATATGGTCCTTTCGCTGATGCTGAACTTGTAAAGGAATGTAGAACTGACCTTAGGGACAAGAAAGGAATGGAAGGGCCATTAAGGAGGCATTTGCAGAAGAAATTCTGAAAAAGAGCATGAGAAAGAAATTCAAAGCTATCTCACCTTGGTTTTTTAAAATTTAATTTAATTTTGGGAGCAATTTAGTCAGGCTTTCAAAATTCTGATACTCTATCTTACTACAATTCTATGGATTCCTAGAATCCTTGCCACATTGATCTCTTGATCTAGCCTACTTCATAATTCTGTTATGATAATATTACTTTATTTGATATTCATTTTTGATACCTTATTTTAAATTATGCTTTACTGGGGTATTTATTAATTTAATCAATCTACATTTACAAAGTTTTCCAGTCAGCACTAACTCAAGGGGATGTACATGATTGAAAACAATGCATACTAATAAAAAAGATATAAAAATATAGCAAAACCAGGTAGCATCAGAGGCAACTTCAAAGAGCATAAAACAGTCAGAGATCATTGAAATGGGCACAAAATATCTTGATTTAATGCTTAGGATAAAATAGGTTGTCAGAAAGACAGAGAGAATGATGTAGATCTGAATTTGAAGGGGTGGATGTTATTTCATAGTTGTTGCTGTTAGTTGCAAAGTTATGTCTGACCCATCGCGACCCCATGGACAACGTTCCTCCAGAACTTCCTGTCCTCCACCATCCTCTGGAGTCCATTTAAGCTCACGCCTACTGCTTCAGTGACTCCATCCAGCCACCTCATTCTCTGTCATCCCCTTCTTCTTTTGCCCTCAATCTTTCCCCGCATTAGGCTCTTCTCCAGTGAGTCCTTCCTTCTCATTAGGTGGCCAAAATATTTCAGTTTCATCTTCAGGATCTGGCCTTCTAAAGAGCAGTCAATAGCAATAGCAATAGCAATAGCAGTAGACTTATATACCGCTTCATAGGCCTTTCAGGCCTCTCTAAGCGGTTTACAGAGAGTCAGCATATTGCCCCCAACAATCTGGGTCCTCATTTTACCCACCTCGGAAGGATGGAAGGCTGAGTCAACCCTGAGCCGGTGAGATTTGAACCGCTGACCTGCTGATCTAGCAGTAGCCTGCAGTGCTGCATTTAACCACTGCGCCACCTTGGCTCTTTTAGTCAGGGTTGATCTCCTTTAGGACTGACCGGTTTGATCGCCTTGTAGTCCAAGGGACTCGCAGGAGTCTTCTCCAGCACCATAGTTCAAAGCCCTCAATTATTTGGTGCACAGCCTTTCTTACGGTCCAACCTTCACAGCTATCCATTGCAACTGGGAAAACCATAGCCTTGACTATACGCATTTTTGTTGGCAGGGTGATTTAGTTGGCAGGTTGTTTCATTAGACAGGCACAATGACAAGACATGCCTTCTGCGACCCACAAGATGACATTGTTTAAGTCAGGGATCCCCAACCCTGGAGGGTTCATTATCCAGCACCGGTCCATGGCATACCAGAAACTGGTCCACGCAAACAAGCAAAGCCCCATCCGCAGGTTGTAGACAGCACATAAAACCATGCCCATTCCATTCTGCGGAAAAATCTCTCTCCAGGAACCTGGTCCCTGATTCCCAAAAGGTTGGGGGCTGCTGGTTTAAGTGACTAGACCTGGATCATGTCCACCCTAAAAGAACCTTTTGGGCAGATAGAAATAAGGAAAGGAGGAAAGCCCCTGAAAAGCCTTGGCTGTGTACCATGAAAGACTTTATATGTGGCACCTTGAATTTATTTATTTGCTTGCTTGTTTATCAAATTTGTATGACCACCCATCACACGAAAAGTGACTTTGTACTATAAGGATATAAATCAATAACATGAAAACTGATATTATTAAAAAAAGGTTGTCAAGATCTGAATAAGATCTGAATTGGAGTAAGAACTATGTAAGAATGAAGTCAAATCAAGTCAAACTCGACTTCTGGAACCTTCACGAACATATCCGTAAGATTTTCTTCATCAATAGATAGACTTGGTTTACCATTACATTCATCTAGGCAGCATCTCCCGCCCTCCCCCCCCCCCCGATGTCAAAATTTTGTCTCTGTGGGATTTCTGATAATCTCCCATCCAATGCCAACCATATCTGAGTACGCTTAACTTTTCCATATCAACCAGGATTGGTTCAATGCTGAAATTGCACTTAGTTAGCAGTCTCTAATTACAAGAAGAAAATAGCACGTGATGATGAAAATTTGAGAGAAGCTGTCACTCAGAGTAGGTTCAGCTCTGGGCCAGATAGATGAAAACATCTGATCTTGTATAAAGCAGCTCCTTCTGCGGGTGTGTTGCTCAGGTAAAGGTTTGCCTCGCAAATATGTGCTAGTCCAGTGATGGCTAACCTTTTTCTAAAGGTGTGCCAAAATTGTGCACACACAATACAATAGTACAATACAATAGCAGAGTTGGAAGGGACCTTGAAGGTTGTCTAGTCCAACCCCCTGCCTAGGAAGGAAACCCTACCCTGTTTCAGCCAAATCTTTTCTTAAAAACTATCCAGTGTTGGAGCATTCACAACTTCTGCCATCAAGTTGTTCCACTGATTAATTGTTCTAACTGTCAGGAAATTTATCCTTAGTTCAAGGTTGTTTCTCTCCTTGATTAGTTTCCACCCATTGCTTCTTGTTCTACCCTCAGGTGCTTTGGAGAATAGTTTGACTCCCTCTTTTTTGTGGAAGCCCCTGAGAGATTGGAACACTGTTATCATGTCTCCCCTAGTCCTTCTTTCTATTAAACTAGACATACCCAGTTCCTGCAACTGTTCTTCATATGTTTTAGCCTCCAGTCCCCTAATCATCTTTGTTGCTCTTTGCTGCACTCTTTCCAGAGTCTCCACATCTTTTCTACATCGTGGCGACCAAAACTGAATGCAGTATTCCAAGGGTGGCCTTACAAAGGCATTATAAAGTGGTATTAATACTTCACGTGATCTTGATTCTATCCCTCTGTTTTTGTAGCCTAGAACTGTAACCTAGAACACACGCTATCACATGCAGACGCATGCCCACCTACCTGCACATGTGTGCATGACCCCTCCATCTCCACATGCATGCACGACACCCCCCCCCTTTGTGTATGCACATATTCCCCCCTGCATGGATAGGGGGAGTTTTCGCTTTCCCCAGGCTCCGGAAGCTTTCCTGAAGCCTGGGAAGGGCAAAAACAGCTTCCCCCTGCTCTCCGGAAGACCAAAAACCAGCTTGCCAGTGCGCACATGCATGCCAGAGCTGAGGGCTGCTGTGCCGGTAAATATGGCTCCGCGTACCACAGGTTCACCTTCATCGTGTTAGTCGTTCCCGACTCTAGGGGAGAGCTCATCTCTCTTTCAAAGCCAAAGAGCCAGCGCTATCCGAAGATGTCTCCATGATTATGTGGCTGGCATGACTAAATGCCAAAGGTGCACAGAACGCTGTTGCCTTCCCACCAAAGGTGGTTCCTGTTTTTCTACTTGCATTTTTGTGTGATTTCGAACTGCTAGGTTGGGACAAATAATGGGACCTCACTCCGTTACACTGCGCTAGGGATTCGAACCCACCAAACTGCCAACCTTTCTGATTGACAAGCTCAGCATCTTAGCCACTGAGCCACCACGTCCCTTTCCTTGTGTTGCTTCATGGCTCCCAATTTGCTTGGGCATCAATTGCTTATTCCCATGCAAAGCAAGTTTTGTGAAAACTCTTGCCCCCACCCCATTTAAATAAAACAGCTGGCTGCATAGTAAAAAGAAAATCCTATATATTATCTCCACCCTCCTCTTGAATCAAAATCTATTTCCCACCATGTGGTAAATGAATGTTCTGCTGTGCAAATAACTTCATACCAAACAACAGCTTGAAGCACGTAGTTGTCACTTGGTTAAGTTTCCTGTTGTTGTTTGTTGATGCTGATGTTATAATAGCTGTATTTCTCTTGTTTGCTCTTGCCTTAGCTTCAATGATGTAGGTAATTAATGGTATTATTGAGTGATTCCTTAATTTGCCTCATGTTTGTTTTGGCCCCGGGAAGATATGAATGTAAAGGAAATAAGAACATTCCAATTTGTGAAGAAAAACATATTTTGACTTCAATTTGCTCAGTCCTCAAAAGCTTACGTCTCAAAGATTGAGCTGAAAATGGATATCCCCACGGAGAAATAACCTGTTCAACAAAAACCATTAACTTATTTTTTTTTAAATTTTATTATGCCAGTTTTCAGACTGTGATGGAATATTGCTTGAACATTGTCTCGGCTGCTCATTAATCGCAAATCCAGATTAAAATGTTGCATTTATTATATATGCTGTATAAAAATGATCAGCAGATCATTTTTATATGATATATGGTGTGGAACATGAAGGAGGACTTGATTAGTTATTCATCTGTTTGTTTGCCAGAGTGTTTAATAATATATTTAACTGGGCCAAGTAGAAATCTACCAGTTGCACGCATAAAACTTGCTAAGTTTGGGAAGTGTTAACCATTGTTACTTTTTTGTGACTTGCATTCTATAAAGCCACTGTTTTTTTGGACAGTATGGTTTGATTTATTATCCAGATGCAGAAAATAGGTTAATGCACAACCATGCTGAGCACATTGTTGAATGCAACCTATGTGTCCTTTGTGTGTTGCTGGAGTGCAGTGTTCTATTCTGACTGTTGTAGAATAGAGATGGAGATGTCCCAAAGGTGTTTTTTTTTTCAAGAGGCAACAGGACTTTCTGTTTTTTCTTTGAAGAGGTTTTGCTTCTCACCCAAGAAGAAGAAGCTTCTTGGATGAGAAGCGAAATGTCTTCAAAGAAAAACCAGAAAGTCCAGTTGCCTCTTGAAAAAAAACACCTTTGGGACAACCATGACCTAGATGAGTTGGTCATGGTACCATAGATAGAGTTGGAGATGGCTCTTTATCCAGGAATTGGTATAGAACCTTGACAATATCAATTGACCAGCCTGAGGGCAAAAGACACAGTAATAAATAATACACTGCTCAAATTGGTAAAATGATTCATCCCAGCAATTTTGAGTAGGTGTTGCAGAGGGGGTGAGAGAATTGTGCCCTTTGTCACCCCCAAAAAAGAGGGGCTAGGAAGCAACCTCTCCCTCCCTACCTGCACCAATGCAAACCACCCTCATAGGAAGGAAGAGAAACTTTTCTTGGTGAACACTCGAAGATGCCACCTCTTCCCCCCAGAGCTGCCCCATAAGACTGGTAGCAAGGAGCAGAAGGAACCGTGGTGGTGCAGTGGTTAGAATACAGTACTGCAGGCTACTTCTGCTGACTGCCAGCTGCCTGTAATTTGGCAGTTCGATTCTCACTGGCTCAAGGTTGACTCAGCCTTCCAGCCTTCCGAGATCGATAAAATGAGGGCCCAGATTGTTTGGAGGGGCAATATGCGGACTCTATAAATCACTTAGAGAGGGCTATAAAGCACTGTGAAGCAATATATAACTCTGCAGTAAGTGCTATTGCTACTGCTATTGTTGCAAATCTATATTATTAGATACTACAGGTAGACAGATTTGCAACAAACCCAAACTGCAAAATTCCCCCAAATTATTCACACGATAACCTCAAGACATTCGGGTTCAGTAAGTGTGTTGACCCAGGATCTAATCTATCAGCCATGGAATCCTATTGGGTGACTTTCCACCATACAATCTCTCTTGACCCAACTAGCTCACAGGCTGGAGGAAACTAGGCAAAAGAAATCTACATATGCTTGTTTGAGTTCTGGAACAAAAGCATGGATGTAAATCTGATATCAGCATCCATGCGTATTTACACCTCTGCTATTTTATTTTCTGTCATCCGGCTAGACCCCATGAGGATCTGTTCCTCTCCTATCTCTGATTCGCAAAAACTTAAGAGAAAAGCAGCTATAATACTGTCCCCCCAAGGCTATATTTTTGCCCTTTTTAATCTGCTCACCTCCATGTCAAATCCCAGTGATGCTACCTGACTTGTTGGCTCTTTAGCGTGCCTTAGCAGCCCAACCACAAACAAAAGAGAAAAAGGGAGGGGGCTTTCCTAAAAATATTGCTTACAGTGGAAAATAATGAAAGATGATTCCCTCTCTGGCTTTAGACATACTTCCTCCCTTTTCTATGTAGCCAAGGAATGAAAGATCCATCTTTTGCTCGATGACACTCTCTCTTTGCTATGTCACCCTGGGGAATTAGTGACAGAACCGTGGAGCTAGGCCCTTAAAGAGCGCAAGCATTTGATAGGCTGGGAAGATTGTTTAGAAATGTTGCCATAATAAATTGTTGCATCTTGCCTGCCTCGTTGGCAAGCTCACATTGCTGGAGCTGAGCAATGGGTTCCTCACAATTGACTTGGCAAAGCTTGACTGGATTTAAGGATTCAGACCTTTGGCATGGCACAAGGCAACTCTTTAGAGCTGTCAAAAACCGGCCCATCAAATTGCAAAACTGTGTCCTGACATGTGAAATAATGATGCATTTGAAAAGGAGAACTGACCTAGAATTTAACCCGCTGGTTTCCCCAAATATGGGGAAACCATATTTGGATTACCTTTCCATGCATGAGTTACTGGTTTGAAGGGCTTTTAAAAAAAACATGAAGTCTTCAAAACGAAAGGCACAGGTACAGTATAGGTGGTACTTTGCTCAACAGTAGTAACTGTGAAAGGGATCTTGGAATTCTAGTGGACAACCATTTAAATATGAGCCAGCAGTGTGCAGCAGCTGCCAAAAAAGCCAACACAGTTCTAGGCTGCATAAACAGAGGGATAGAATCAAGATCACGTGAAGTGCTAATACCACTTTATAATGTGTAAGGCCACACTTGAAATACTGCATTCAGTTTTGGTCGCCACGATGTAGAAAAGATGTGGAGACTCTAGAAAGAGCGCAGAGAAGAGAAAGAGTGTTCCAATATCTCAGGGGTTGCCACAAAGAAGAGGGAGTCAAACTATTTTCCAAGGCACCTGAGAGTAGAACAAGAAGCAATGGGTGGAAACTAATCAAGGAGAAAAGCAACTTAGAACTGAGGAGAAATTCCTGACAGTTGGAACAATTAATCAGCGGAACAGCTTGCCTCCAGAAGTTGTGAAAGCCCCAACACTGGAAGACTTTAAGAACATGTTGGATAGCCATTTCTCTGAAATGGTATAGGGTTTCCTGCCTAGGCAGGGGGTTGGACTAGAAGACCTCCAAGGTCTCTTCCAACTCTGCTATTGTATTGTATTGTATATTTAAGTCCTCAGTGATCTAGGTAAGGTAAGGACAACACTTTTTTGGCTAGGTAGAAATTACTGTAACTTTATATTTTGCTTCACATTTTATACGGTGTTGTTTCTTGTACACTAATTTAATTTTAATGATGACCTGAAATTTTAAAATGACATAAGCCCTTTAAAATAATAAGCCACTTTTAAGCAAAGGAACTTTTAAAATGACCTAGCATGCAAAACCAAACTACAGCGCTATGGAAAATTCTTATCAAAACTAGTTTTTTTTTCTTTTTTAAGTTTCATAATATTTGTAAATGTCTGCTTTATGTGGTATTTTATTCTTTTTAATCTCAGTTTTGTTTTTATTTTGTCATTTTTCCCTTTAAAATGTTTAAAAAAAAAAAAACCTTTATAAGAAATAATGATGGAAATGCTAAAATAATTGATTGGCACCTGTTACACTGTTCAGCCTTAGACTGGATAGTGTTTGATTTGTTCACATTACTGGCTTCTCTGCCCTGGAAAATTCTGGCTCTCAAGTCAACTCTCTCATTGTTTTATTTTATTTTATTTTGCCAACCATTTGGTTTTGAAATGACTCTGATGGCTTATGACATAAAAACATTAGAATCAGTAAATATCCCTAACCAATAACATGACAATACCTTCAAAGTAAAATCATGGTCACAAGATGGGGAAGATGGGGTTTATGAGTCCTTCCAGGCAAGTCAGGATAGAACTGTGGGGGGATAGAAGACCTGGAAAACAATAGCAATAGCACTTAGACTTATATAACGCTTCACCGTGCTTTGCAGCCCTCTCTAAGCGGTTTACAGAGTCAGCCTATTGCCCCCCTCCAACAATCTGGGTCCTTATTTTATTGACCTCTGAAGGATGGAAGGCTGAGTCAACCTTGAACCAGTGAGAATTGAACTGCCAAACTGCTGACAGAATTAGCCTGCAGTACTGCATTCTAACCACTGCACCACCAGGGCACTCGGAAAGAAACTCTTAAAATCTACACGAGACATCTAAACCTCACTTCAGTGGATAATCCAGAACATGCTTGACACAATCCAGCTCAGGTGATGAGGCAGGCACAAATGTGTGTACCTTAGCTGATAACAAATTTGCTTGAAGATGAATCACTTGAATGAGCTGAATCTTGGAAAAACAAAGCTTTTGCAAAAACACCCATCCCTTCTCTTCCTCTAGCATAGATGGTGCTCATGCTCATCATTGTTATCTATTTTGTTGTCTACATCAGTTTGCCTTGGAGAAAAACCATTGCTCAGTTATAAAGCCTGCTTTATATATCAGTAATCCTCTGTTCCTAATTCAGAGATGCCAGTGCTAAAAATATCCTGGTGTGAGACTCGAGATTGCACGTGCCAATCGGTGTGATCATTACCAGGCTTTTGGAAGCAATATCTGATTTCCACCTGGAAAAGCCAAGGGAAATCATCAAAATCATGAAAAAGTGAATGTTAGAAGATTTTGAGCATGTGATACGGCGCCTAGAAAAATACACCATACTTCATCCTGCAGGGAAAGATTGAAGGCAAACGAGGTCCAGGCAGAAGAAGACCATGGTGGCTTCAAAATTTGAGGGAGTGGTTTGGACAAAATTCAGCAACCATTTTTTCGTGTGGCTGTTGATAAAAATAGGATCACCAACATGATTGCCAACATCCAATGATGGATATGGGAGGAGGAGGAGGAGGAGGAGGAGGAGGAGGAGGAGGAGGAGGAGGAGGAGGAGGAGGAGGAGGAGGAGAAGAAGAAGAAGAAGAAGAAGAAGAAGAAGAAGAAGAAGAAGAAGAAGAAGAAGAACAACAACAACAACAACAACAACAACAACAACAAATTTATGGCACATTTGGAAATTTAGCAGGCAGTTTCAAAAGGCTAATGCAATGCTACTAATCACTAATGCATTCAGTCTGCTATTTTCATCATAAGATTGATTTTAAATTTCATACCCCACAAATACAACACCTGGTCTCATTTTTTTTTTTTACAAAAAATGCTGTTTCTCCACTCACTTCTCTATATAGCATTTTATCTGAAGAAGAGTTCTGCAGACTTTAAAACCTTGCGTACTCTTTGATGTCAGTTTGGTCCTCGTATAGTTGTTGCCTCACCATACATGTCCTTTGCATTTTATGGCATGTGAAGGGATGTCAAGTTGTATTCATGCAGGAAAGCAAATGGAAAACCGCTTTTATCATTAGGGAACAAAACCAATGCCTTTTTTAGAATTAATTGAAATGTCACAAAAGAAGACACTGTTGATACAGATGATTGACTGAGTATTGCTAATGTGCTTACAAATTAACTTATGGAGTGGTTAATATGTAATAAATGTTTGTCAATCATCTCCTTAATTCAGCCTTAAAAGGAACAGCAATTCATCCATTGCTCCCAAGGTATCCCTTACTTTAGCCAAATTACTGTATGTTGTTCATTTTGTAAATGTCACTTCAAACTTCTGTCACTTCTGGATTACCATTGCTTTCCTTATTCACACACAGCAGCTTGGGGAACAGATAATATAATTAAAGCACACTACTTAATTAGCCTTAAACTACCTACAAAATTCACATTTATATATTTACACTAAGAAATCCACCCTAAGTGTATAATAATTGGAATAGGTCTTGGGATAATTGGAATAATTGGAATAGGATTAGAAATAATGAGATATGAGAAGATCTACCGGTTGAGTAATAATTAAAAGACTGACATTTTTTTTCTGCCTGTCATTTCCATGCATTCCCCCACCCCCCTCTTTTGGCTCAACAACTCTATTTCTAACATAGTCCATACCTCTAGGGATAAATTATGGAGGGAACTTTTATAATTTATTAGCTAGAAATATGGGACCGATGGGCCTCTGAAATTAAATAGAAGATTATCTAAGACTGAAGTAACTGCAGATTCAATCACTATACGAAGCCTTGGGTAAGGGTCCAAAAGGACAGATGTATGGAGCATCTAATTCCCATGGCAATAATCAAAGTGAGACCTTCCTTTAATCCAAGGACAATTAATATACTGTTTGACAGAATCTTTTGGCACGCTTCTCTAAAGCTAAAATCTTTGAAGCAACATCATTTTCCAGAGAACAGCTGAATTTGGAAAGCCAAGGACATCTTGGAACTTGGCACTTTCTGAGGCTTGAACCTGATGTAGTGGCAACTGTCCCATCCACTCTTCCAACCATAGGATTCAACTGCTAAATTATTTTATTCTTTCCAATGTTTTTTGAATAGCAGCCACTGCTCTTTTTTTTTTCCTATGAGCCCAAATTCCTTTATACTTTCCAGCAGGAAAAAATGCAAGCAAGCCAGCCATCAACTGCTGCTCATTTGCCTTGTTACCATTCCCCCCCCAAAAAAAACCAACTCCAACTCAGTACTTTCTAGGGAACACAGAACCACCCCCTGGAAATTACCCAGGATCAGGAGTGGTATTCACTTACCTTCCCTACCAGTTTGCAAATGTGAGCGTGCGCGCGGTTCCTTCGCTTGCACATGACTTGTTGGTGTAGGCGCTTTGGCTTTAAAACGTGCCTAAATGGGATGGCATAGAGCCAGGGCAGCTGAGCAGGGCTACCCGCAATTTCCACCACTGGCTCGGGCAAACTGGTCCAAACCGACAGAATACTATCTCTGCCCAGGATGCTCCTTTTAGACAAGAGCCAGCAGTGTGCAGCAGCTGCCAAAAAAACTAACACAGTTCTAGGCTGCATAAACAGAGGGATAGAATCAAGATCACGTGAAGTGTTAATACCACTTTATAATGCCTTGGTAAGGCCACACTTGGAATACTGCATTCAGTTTTGGTCGCCACGATGTAAAAATGATGTGGAGACTCTAGAAAGAGTGCAGAGAAGAGCAACAAAGATGATTAGGGGAAGAACAGTTGTGGGAACTGGGTATGTCTAGTTTAATGAAAAGAAGGACTAGGGGAGACATGATATCAATGTTCCAATTTCTCAGGGGCTGCCACAAAGAAGAGGGAGTCAAGCTATTCTCCAAAGCAGCTGAGGGTAGAAGAAGAAGCAATGGGTGGAAACTAATCAAGGAGAGAAGTAACTTAGAACTGAGGATAAATTTCCTGACAGTTAGAACTATCAAGGGTGTATTACCACCACAAACACCCCTAGTATTTTTCTCCAGAGAATAAGTCATCTGTGTACCAAGTTTAGTTGAAATTGCTCAAGGCATTACAGAATTATGCTGGAACATACACAAATACACACACAGAGTACCATTTGTAGGTAGGTAGGTAGGTGGGTGGGTGGGTGGGTGGGTGGGTGGGTGGATGGATGGATATGGATATGGATATGGATATGGATATGGATATGGATATGGATGTGGATATACTTATGTTATAAACCACAAAAGGCATAATATCGGCTTTGGCTGTTAAGTCTTGGTTTCTCACACATCTGATTTCCTTAGTTTTTCAACTTCTTGTTTTTTCTATCTGTCATCAAACTCCACAAATAATATTGGACAAAAGTCCCCTTGTTGGTATTCACCCAGTCCTTTACGTTGGCATTTGAATCCGTGCAAAAACAAAGTGTGTCCTTCCAAGGGACAAGTAACTTATGCACGCTGGTGCTACTTTGATCTCCATTCAAATTCTCATTGTTAAAGCAATTACAAAATGCCTTGCTATAATTAGGACGGCTGCCTGAATGTCTGCTGTGAGGGAGCTGTTATCATGGAAATTTCTGGCATCAGGACTTTCTTAGATAGAGATGATCTTCCTTACCCTAAAAAAAATAAAAAGCTTTTCTGTTTATTGAATGACACACTACTGTTGTGGAAAGAATGACACATTACTGTTATTATTTCAAGCAAAGGTATATGTGTAAATGCTAATTTTATTCATCCAGCTGCCTTTCCTTTGCAGGTATTAGAAGACAGCACAGGCGTTCGGAGGGTGGTTGTCACACCCCAGTCTCCAGAGTGCTATCCTGCTAGCTATCCTTCTGCCATTTCTCCAACGCACCACCTACCACCATACCTCACTCATCATCCTCATTTCATTCATAACTCTCATACAGCTTTCTACCCGCCTGTTACTGGGCCTGGAGATATACCACCTCAGTTTTTTCCTCAGCATCATCTTCCGCCTACCATTTATGGAGAGCAAGGTAAACTCAACTGCACGCCTTTCGAATCTAGGTTTACGTGTTTTGCCGCGCTGCCTTGATTGTTGAAACAGGATGGGGGCCCAGGCTGCCTTCGACTTACAACCACACCTGGGATCGATATTTTCATTGGCATTAAGGGAGTCGCGTTGGATGTTTCCACTCCTCCTTCTTTTTTTTGATCGCAGTTGTTGAACAGTTGGTGGCAGTTTTGGTGATTAAGCAAATCCAGCTTGACCCACTGACCTCGCGGGTCAGACACCAGGTGGGAAGGTGACAGGTGTGGCTATCACATGACACAGCTGGACACTGCAGCTGGTTGTCAACATTTACGATGGTTGCAGTATCCAGGAGTCACGTGATCACAAAGTCAACGGGGAAGCCAGCCGTGTCGCTAACTTAACAACTGCAGCGATTCCCTTAGTAACCATGGCTATAAAATGGAGCAAGCCTCACTTTACAAGTGTCTCGCTTAGCAACAGGAATTTGGGGCTCAGTTGTGGTCTGTGGGCCGCCTGTAAAGAAATGCAGGTGGCATTTGCATTGGAAGCTGAACTGTATCCCCTTTATCTTGTTTCGTTTCAGAAATCATATATGGAATGTCAAGTTTCATAAACAGGGAAGATCAGTACAACAAACCGCAGCACAAAAAAATCAAAGACAGGCAGATCGATCGCCAGAACCGCTTGAACAGCCCTCCAGCCATCTACAAGAGCCATCCAGCGTGTACGACGGTCTACAACGGTACCCTCAAGACTCAAAACGGGGCCACCAATGGGGCAGGAGGCATCGGAGGCATCAGTGGAGGGGGAATGCCAGTCATCAAAAAGGCAGAACGCAGAGCAAGAAGCAGCCCCAAGACCAACGAACAGGATTTTCATGGTAAAGTTAGCTTCCTTTCTTTTTTCTTCTTCTTTTTGCATTTCTTCCTATTGTTACAGATTTATGGAAACAAGCTAGGAGAAAAATAAAAGAAATACATGGGACTCACACCGTGTGCAGATGGATAGATGGATGGATGGAAGATAGATGGATGGATGGATGGATGGATGGATGGATGGATGGAAGATGGATGGATGGATGGATGGATGGATGGATATAGATAGATTACAGCTGATAAGGAAGGAGAGCTTGTGGCTTAGAGGCTAATACAACTACCTAACATGTAAAAACATCCCTGGCTCAAATCCCAGTAAGGGTATGGCTAGCTGATGAGAGCTAAATAGCTTGAAATAGATCTATACTAGTCTCCCTTTATTTATTTATCAGCACAAAATGCAACACACACACATACGTGTGTGTGTATAATTATGTGTGTGTTTCTGTGTGTGTGTGTGTGTGTGTGTGTGTGTGTGTATTTAAATAAATATATAAACTCATAAAATATGAGTTTCTTCAAACTTTCAAGTTTTCAAAAGAAAGAGGAAACCATTGTTTGCATAAGCTCTCTCACTTACAGAAAGCCAAAGCAGGTCTCTCCAGCTGTTTTTATATCATACTCATTTTAGCAAACATTTCTTAGGTCAAAACTACGCAGGTAGCAGACCTGATATATTTATTCTTGTTCTTTTAGGCTGCAGTTTTATGTTCCCCAACCTGGGACTAAGTTCCACTGAATTTCAGCTCCTGAGTTGATATATATTAGACCACACAATGATAATAGCTCAAAAATGATTGCTATCGTTATTATTTTATTTATTATTTATTTGTTGATCAAACATGTACAAGATAACAAGTATAGGTATGAACGTAAACAGGAAGTAAATACAGATAAATGGGGACAATGGGACAGGGACGGAAGCCACACTGGTGCGCTTATGCACGCCCCCTTTATGGACCTCTTAGGAATAGGTTGAGGTCCACGGTAGACAGTTTGAGATTGAATCTGTGGGGATTGGAGGATGTAACAACAGAGTCAGGTAGAGCATTCCTGACACTGATTCTGTTGCTGAAGTTGTATTTTCTGCAATCGAGTTTGAAGCAGTTTTCCTTGAATTTATATCGATAGTTTGCCGGGGTTTTCCTGTGTATCATTCCTGCTTCATAATTTAGCTTGTCAGCAGATGTGCTTATTCTAAGTCCTATCACATTCGGTGGACCTTTTTAAGCAGATATAAATGATATTTCAGTCAATTCCCAGTTTGGGCTAAAAGAAATTAATTGAACACATACATGTTGTTGTTTTTTAAATATTAGGTGATGCTCATTTGATTAGTAGAGTAGTCCTTGACGTAGAATCACAATGAAGCCCAAAATTTCCATTGCTAGGTAAGACAGTTGTTAAGTGAGTTTCCCCCCATTTTACTACCTACCTTGCCACAATTATGGAGTTGTTAAGATAGTATAGTAGGGTTGTTAAGTGAATCTGACTTCCCCATTGACTCTGCTTGTCAGAAGGTTACAAATCATATGGGACACTGCAACCGTCATAAATATGAGCAGGGGTGGGCTTCAAAAATTTCAGCAACGGGTTTGCTGCCCGGTTGCTGGTTGGGCGTGGCCCACTTGGCCTCCTGCACCATGACTGGCAATGTGTTTTTACATTTCCCAGGCTCCGGAGGCTTTCCCCGAGCCACTGGGAGGGTGAAAACTGCATACCCTGGCCTCCGGAAGCCTTCCGGGAGGCCCATTTTTTCCCTTTCCCAAGCCTCCATTTATGTCACACCCAAAATGATCTGCGTGGAGACTCCTGGGAGGGGTGGGGAGGGATGGGCATGGCCATCCAGCGGTGGGATTTGAAGGCTCTCCAAACTGGCCATGAAGTTAGCTACGGGTTCTCCTGAACCTGGGCAAACCCGTAGCAGCCCACCCTTGAATATGTCAGTTGCTAAGCGTCTGAATTTTGATCACATGACCATGGGATGCTACAATGGTCGTGTGAAAGACTATCACCAATCACTTTTTTCAGTGCCATTGTAACTTCCTATGATCAGAAATGAATGGTTGTGAATTGAGAACTACCTGTACGTTTCACTTAAAAGAAGTTTGCAGGGTCTGGCTTCTTCCTTGACTGCTTTCCGTCCTTCTTCCAGATTCTATTCCTCGTCTCTTCTTACTGGCTGCTTTGATTGGCTCCTTCTTCTCCCTTGCAATTATTCTTCATCCCACATAAAGGTCCTGGTTGCCAGGCCTTATTTTTAGTGCCACATCAGACGCAAGAGATCAGCCTATGCTGGCATGTATTTCTAAACATCTTGAAAAAAAACTACCCAAAGGCTGGCTTGTTGTTCTGGTTGTTCTGCTCCTATTAGTATTCTGAAATAAGCTTGCTGTCAGGGTGAATGCCTGCTGTAGAAAATTGGTTATAGGAAGTCACCAGTCATCATCCTGCTAATTGGGGGTATTGTACTTCTATGACAGAGTTCTTTATATACAGAAAGTCTTGTATTTGTTCCCTGGCTTGTTCAGAGAAAAAGGTCAGGGAGCAACTAATTTTGTTTAAAAATATGTTATACTGGAGATTCTTTTGCTAGGCAAAGCAAACTTGCTTGTCTCAATTTAGGGACTTGCTGATGTACAGGGGTTATAATTTCCCAGAATTTTTCAGCTGGGAATTCCAGCATCTCAGCATATTTGGGCAGCATTGGGGATGGGGGAGGTGGTGCGCTGGCATAGAGGTGGAGCTCTCACCTCACATCAGGAGGCTGTGAGTTCAATTCCAGGTGGAGGCAGGTATTCTCTCTCCGGCCACAATGAGAATGTATCTGCTGAATGAAACTCTGCATTGGCGACAGGAAGGGCATTCGGCCAGTAACTAGTCAGCTCCATTCAGTTGCTCAGACTCCACCCTGCAAGGTATTATGGGGTTATTAAAAGAAGATAATGATTAGGGAAGGCTGGAACAGCTAGTAGCTAGTCGGATAAACAGAATAAGGAGTTTCCTTTATCCCTGTCTTTCATTGCATCTATGTTGGAACCAAATTCTACTGCCTTTTGTCCCTTCCTTATAGACAAAGTGTTTATAATGCTTGTAAACTATAAAATAATGAATTGTGATGACTGTTTTGACTGGGGAAACATTTTGGACGGTGGGGGGATAAAGGACTTGAACCTAGGCAAGAAAAAAAACCAATTTAGTTTAATTGTTAGAATAAACAGATTGAATAATTGTTAGAGTAAGCTGATTGAATAAAGTCTGGTGATGTCTGAACATGTTCATGAACCAGCACAGGTAGTGGCTATCAAATAATATCCAACTCTTCCTCAAACCAGCTGTGGTATGCAATTTAAATTCTGATCATGTTGTATGGCCGCTAAAATTAATACTAAGGTACTTTGGAAGACACTCAGTAAGAATGACTTACCATCATATCAGTCCTTGTGAGTTCTCTGTCTTCTAAATTACCATCAGATGGATGCTGCTGTTTCTGAATGCCAGTAGAACTCTCTTTTGGGGATTGGAGTTTTGGGGATTGCTTCTGAAATTGACAAACCCTCAAGAGTTGCAGGCTGTTTGCACAATAGCCTGTGCAAATCTTCCTTGATTCAGAGTAACTCAGTTGCAGAATGGAGAGAGAGAGAGGGAGGGAGGGAGGGAGGGAGGGAGGGAAGGAGGGAGGGAAGGAGGGAGGGAGAGAGAGAGAGAGAGAGAGAGTGTGTTGAGTCCTTGGTGCTCTCTGAATATCAGCGTTCCAGGTAATAAACCCATAGAAAGCAGAACTCCAAGGCAGGTAGATTCCTCAAAGAACAAATGTATTCAAAACATCATATTGGCACACCAGTGAAAACCGACTCTGATTAATTAAAGAGAATTAAAAGAGAAAGTTTTTCCCCTTTTTCCCTTGTCATCAGTCACATGGTCCAGTATAGGTGCTGGACAGTTGCTTTGCTCCTCCACTCCCAGCCACCTGTTGGAATTATCTTGGTTCCCACAGGAAGAACCTGTTCTTTTGACTGCAGTTAACCATTTTCCTCCCCCTCCCATCTCGTGGCCACCCTGGAGCCTCAAAGATGGACTAGCCAGGTTCTCTTCAGGGTTGACACTGAGCTTGGTTTGCTTTCTTGCAGAAATTTCATTACCAAAACTAGGTAACACCATTCAGTGCCCAGACAATGATGTTACCTAGTTTTGGTGATGAAACTTCTGCAGGAGTCATCTGCAAGAAAACAACCAAGCTCAGAGAGCCTCAAGGAGCCCTCATTTCAATCCTGAGCCACAAATATTCTCCTTTATGAGAGACAATTGAGCAAAACCAAGTCGAGGCCTGCGAGAAAAGTTCATCTGAGATCTGCCTGTGTGTAGGTGCTTTTCATCACCTCCTAGGTCTACACCCACTTCACCTTCAGGTGTGATAAGAAAAATTACTTTGAGACTTTCTTGCCCGCACAAGGTAACTTCCCATTTCCAGACAAAACAATAGGAATGGTGAACTGCAGCCTTTTTCTTTTTTATATATATAAAGATTTTTTTTTTCATTTTCATAACATATAACCACATGTATACTATTACATAGCCAACATCTTATTGTATTATTAAATGTTGACATCAATTCATCTTACCATCAACTCCCAAAAACAATTATTGGCTCTTCTGCTCTCCATACATCATATTTGTCACTTTCTTCTCCTTCTCTCCTCCCCCTCTCTACCTCCTTTCTTCCCTCTGTTACCCTTCTCTTCTCAGCTTCCCCTTCCTCTCTCCTTCTCCTCTCTCCCCTTTCCACTCCTCCTTTCTCTCCTCTTCTCCCCCACCCTCTCTCCTATCCCCCCTCTTCTTCCCTTACCTCTCTCCTCTACTTCACACTCTTCATCTCATTTACTTGGTGTATTTTAGCTTCTGAGTGAGCTTCATTTTATGTTGATGGTATTTATAATTCCTTTTCAGTATACATATTTAATTATCTTCCTAAAAGAGAGAACAAAAAAGTATACATTTATAGTCATACTGCCACCTTCCAAGGGGCTTGGATTCCAATCACTCAAGTAATTTATATCAAGGGGTAAATGCAGCAGTTTGTTTGGTAACTCTTGTGCTTCTGTAGGCAAATGTATCCTGAGTCTGAATGTGCAATTGAGATAAGGGCTTCAGATGTCAGAAGACAGAATCGGACCACACTATAGTAGTAGAGTTACAATGCTATGGTTGTCCTGGCCCATTTTCTTCAGGTGTGTAGTTGCAACTGTCAACTGAAGCAGCTTGTGCCCAACCTCAGTATTTTTGTTTCTCATGGTGAATGCCCTGCATGACAAAACTAACTGTCCTATCTTCCAATCAGGTGTTAACTTCAGCAAGGAACTTCAAGAGCTGAATTGGGAAAAGGGCAGCATTTCAATTATTAGCTTTTTCGTCTTTTGCTTTGACAGGGTTGAGATACTCTTCCGCCTTCTTTAAAGGAAACAACTAGGGTATCAAATCATTGGTTGTTTAAGCTGAGCTTGTTTCTGGATTCTCAGAACAAAGGATTCAACTTATTTAGTATCCTGTCTTTATTATTTTTACAAGTAACATAGGATGGCAAACATGTAACACACCTAAGGGTGCTTTTTCAAGAGGCAACTGGTCTTTCTGGTTTTTCCTTTAAAGACATTTTGCTTCTCATCCAAGGAGCTTCTTCAGCTCTGACTGGATGTGGGAAATGGAAGGATTTATACTCCTTGGAAACAGCTGGCCATTTGCATTGAGGCCACCTGGAGGTTTATCGTGCCATCAGATCATCTAAGTAGTTCCACATCCATTTACACTACTGAGGTGACCCTGATGACACAGATAAACTCCAAGTGACCTCAACGATTCTCCAAAAGAATGCAAATAACCAGCTGTCTGCAAGGAGTCTAAATCCTTCCATTCCCCCACCTTCCAGTCAGAGCTGAAGAAGCTTCCTTCTAGTTGCCTCTTGAAAAAACATCTTTGGGACAACCATGACTTAGATGACTGAGATTCTCCATAGACATATACAACACACTTTCCTCCTCCTCCTCCTCCTCCTCCTACAACAACAACAACAACAACAACAACAACAACAACAACAGCCCTGTCAGGTGAATTGAGCTGAGAGAGAATGACTGGTCCAAAGTCACCCAGCTGGCTTTCATGGTTATCTGGGACTAGAACTCAGTTTCCCATTTTCTTGCATGGTCCCTTAACCATTAGATGACACCAGATCTTTTTTTAAAAAAATAAAATGTAGACTGTTAAATTTTCATACACATCCCTTTAATACCCATGTCTGTACACACCAGTGGTGGGTTGCGGATCCTGTTCCAACTGGTCTGGTTGGAACGTGTCCGGCAGCACCCACATGCGTCTTAGTGCCTCTGCGATGCTCTAGCTGGTCCGCGAAGCATCGCACAGGCGCTGTATGCACCATGCACATGCACAGAAGCGGTGGGCCTTCTGGGGCACTGTACCGGAACTGTATCCAGTGCTCTGGGCAGGCTCTGGTAGCCCATACCGGAGCATACTGCCTGCAATCCACCACTGGTACACAACCAGTGGTTGTCTATATCTCTGCTAATCCAACAAAATAAAACATTTTGCTTTTTATTTTTAAAAACTTTACATAGATTGAATTCTTTCTGTTTCTGCATAAGAAATAAGCTATTTCTGAAGAAACAACTGCTCCAGTGAGGTTGTTCGAAATGATTTCTATTGTTGGGTTGGGGTGCACTTTGAATTTTTTTAATCGCTTTCGTTTTAAAAACAAAAATCATAATGCGATGAAATTCTCTGTTCATTCTTAGGTTTTTTTTTTTTTGTTTTGGTAGTCTGCCTGAAAACAGAATTGTCCACCCTTTTTCCATGCAATGTTTATCCATTCCATATCTTTTGCTTTGACATAATGATTCATTTTGCAGCTATCTGCAGAAATATACTAAGCTCTTTGCATGAGAATTGAACTTACCTTTCTATAAATGCATGCAGGAATTATATAAATCCTGGTATTGTTCCCCCTTATTCCTTGCTGTTTCACCTAAAAGGAAGAATGTGTGTGTGTGTGTGTGTGTGTGTGTGTCTGTGTGTGTGTGTGTGTGTGTGTGTTTGTACATTTGTATGTGAGAGTGATGTTGTTGGCACATACAGATGGGGTTCATTTGAGTTTGTAAATGAGTTTTCTTACTGTAGAGGTAATTAATTTTTAATTAGTTTGTTCAATTAATACAAAAAATAGTTCTGGCTCTGCCCTTTTCTCAAATATGACTTTTGACACTTATACATGTGTGCTACTCAAACATATTTATTAGCAAGGATTAGGTTTAATGAGAGTTGGCAATCACAGCTTACTGAGGAAGGAAATCTGGGCATCATCTATGCATCTGGATGGTTTCTTAAGTTCGGAATAATTTCTCTGCACAGTAAACATCTTTTGCTTTCCAGTCTTCATATATTTCTCCATGAGCTTTAAAAATGTTGAATGGATTCCATTGCTAGTATTTAGCTTACTGATTGACATCTCACATCAATGTCAACTAATCTAAGTTTAGCACCTGCGTTGCACATACACACACAAAATAGCAATTCCTTTCCTAGGAATATTCCAAAGGAAAAATTGTCCTCTAGGATAGCTAGATATTTACATAGATCAAAAACTAAATAAAGTCAAAGAATCAGCTCTGCAAATTCCAGATAAGTGGATATTCTTCAGGATGTCCATTCAGGTGTCTTGGCTATACGATGCAGGTCTGACTTTGGTTATTCCCCCAGATTTTGTAATGTGGGAGGATATGCATGAAACACCTTTTTAAATGTCAAAATGGGTAGTAAAATTATCCAACAGTTATTCGCAGCCATATCATTGCACCTTTTACTTGGGGCCCATCCCTTCCCCCTATTGCATCTGAAATTAGCACAGACTTAGATAAAGATTGGACACAGGTCACCGTTAATGCAATAATAGAATAGGGAACATGGAAGAACATCAAGCTAATAGGGTTCAGGGGAAGATGGCAGGAGATGAAAAGAACTTGTCCATTATGTGGCAAATGCAAACTGGGCAGTCATGTTAAACTTTTAATAGAGGAATGTTTTGGGACAAAAATAACTTAGTATAGAGCTGATGAGTTGGCACATACTGCGTGTCAATCTTGTAGAACAGGGGTGTCAAACTCAAGGTCCCGGGGCCAGATCCAGCCTATGGAATGCTTAGATCTGGCCCATGAGGCCTCCTTAGAAACAATGAAGGACCAGTCTGCAGCCTCCTCCAGCAAAAATGGAGCCCAGGGGGGCTGCACACTGCTCTCCTGAACTCCATTTTCGCTGGCAGAGGGTTGCAGGAGGCCTTTGCAACCGAAAACGCAGCTTGGCAGACTGTTTTTGCTGGCAGAGCGCTTGGGCCACCACAGGTACCCCCTGTGGTGAGTGACATCAATCTGGCCATGCCCACCCTGGCCACGCCCACCCCAGCCCCCAAGATCAAACCCAGCCCTATTGTGGCCTTCAAAGAAATCGAGTTTGATACCCCTGTTGCAGAATATAGAAAGCAATCCTGTATTGGTGAGTATTTTGCCAACTATGTGGGGAAAGTTCTACTCATGTATTGGAGACATTTAAATGAGCTTGAGGTAAACAAAGTTAGCTCCTTCGGGAGTTTATTTTGAGCCCCTGTGGGGATCCTGTAAGTATTCATGAAAGTCACTACACTGAATTAAGATCGCAATAATCTTACACCAAGCATCATCATATAAGTTTGACAATGCAGGTTATAATTCTGACTAGAAATTTCAGTGGTAATGAGATGCCAGTTGAGAAGATGAGCCAAAACTTTTAAGAATTCTTTATTCCATTTTGGTAATCCTGTTATATAGGTAGTCCTTAACTTACAACTATTCATTTAGTGATCGGTCAAAGTTACAACAGCACTGAAAAAAGTGACTTATGACCATTTTCACACTTACAACAATTTCCGCATCCCCATAGTCATTTGATCAAAATTCAGATGCTTGGCAACTGATTCATATTTATGACGGTTGCAGGGTCACAGGGTCATATGCTCACCTTTTGTGACCTTCTGAGAAGCAAAATCCATGGGGGAATCCTGATTCACTTAACAACTGTGCTACTAACTTAACAACTATAGTGATTCACTTAACAACTGGAACAAAAAAGGTCATACAATCTGGGGAAAATTCACTTAACTGTCTCGCTTAACAACAGACATATTAGGCTCAATTGTGGTCATAAATATTTGGTCACCGTGATGTAAAAAACAATGCTGAGCTTCTAGAAAAAGTGCAGGGAAAAGCAACAAAGATGATTAGGGGACTGGAGACTAAAACATATGAAGAACAGTTGCAGGAACTGGGTATGTCTAGTTTAATGAAAAGAAGGACTAAGGGAGACATGATAGCAGTGTTCCAATAACTCAGGGGCTGCCACAAGGAAGAGGGAATCAAGCTATTCTCCAAAAAACCTGAGGCTATAACAAGAAGCAATGGGTGGAAACTAATCAAGGAGAGAAACAACTTAGACCTAAGGAGAAATTTCCTGACAGAACAATTCATCACTGGAACAACCTGCCTCCAGAACAGTGTTTCTCAACCTTGGCTACTTGAAGATGTCTGGACTTCAACTGGGGAATTCTGGGAGTTGAAGTGCAGACATCTTCAAGTTGCCAAGGTTGAGAAACACTGCTCCAGAAGTTGTGAATGCTCCAACACTGGAAGATGTTAAGAAGATGTTGGATAACCATTTGTCTAAAGTGGTGTAGGGTTTCCTGCCTTAGCATGGGGTTGGACTAGAAGACCTTGAAGGTCCCTTCCAAATCTGTTATTCTATTCTATTCTAAGCCGAGGATTACCTGTACATTATGGGGAAAAGCAATGTTTTTCTGTTCTTCTCAGCAAAGTGTTACATGGAAATAAAATATATTATTAGGATCCCCTATCTGTGAACATATATGTGAGTCCTATACTTCGAATAAGTATGTCAGGAGTTCTTTGGTAACCTCATGGAACTATTTTATTTGTTCAAGAATTCTTCAACTAAAGGAAGGGGCTGCATTTTTCTCTCTCCTGGCTCCGATTATAAGATCTTTTGAAGCTCCATTTTCTGGGAAATTCTACAGACTTTACAGCTGCAGAAGATGAACTGAAAAATGCCAAGACATTGAGTGAAGTCAGGTCTCTAGAATATCCACTGGGCCAGCCAGAGAATGCTTTTTCATATATATTTTTTAAATACACAAACAAGGCAAAGATTGCAAGCAACTTTAATCAGATTAATGTGTGTAAGAGGGCGAGGGACTATAGTATGAGCATTTATATTTCTGGACAAATGTTAACACCCTTTTCAGGTTATATCAAATTTGGTCCCAACTCAAACTGCAACAAAAGGAAACTTGTAAATGGCTTCAATTCTGCAGCTCAAATTCTCTCTAGACCCTTAAGGAGAACATTAAAGCAGATGTTTCCACCAAAGACTCCAAAGCTTATTTGGAAGGGTTTTTTTCCCAAAGCTTATTGGAAGGTTCTGAACCATGGAAGCCCTTCATTTGGAATCTGAAGCCAAATGTAGAATAAGGTTTGGGGGGGAAAAAAACCCCTAATGCTTGGCTGTCTTCCTCTTAAATGGATTTGGGAAGCAGTGGTGAGATTCAAATATTTTTACTACTGGTTCTGTGGGCATGGCTTGGTGGGTGTGGCAGGGGAAGGAGACTGTAAATTCTCCATTCCCTCCCTACTCCAGGGGAAGGTTACTGCAAAATCCCCATTCCCTTCCGATCAGCTGGGACTCATAAGGCAGAGAATAGATGGGAGCAGGGCCAGTCAAAAGTGGTATTTACGGTTCTCCGAACTACTCAAAATTTCCGCTACCGGTTCTCCAGAACGGTCAGAACCGGCTGAATACCACCTCTGTTGAGAAGTCTTATCACTTCCACTTATTAGCAAGATATAATGAGCTTGTTAGATGATCATCAAAGGTCACCCAAACTGAGTGCACCGTTTTACAGAGAATTACACTAAAAGCCTTTAACTGCTGGAATAATTAAGATTTTTGATAGTAGATAATTATAGCTGGATAGGCAGCTAAGTAATGCAACTGACTAGATTATACAGGAAATCCAGAAATGCGGCATCTCCAACAGATGGTTATCCAGTCCTTGAATACCTCCAAAGAAAGCCAGGAAGGATACTTTCAAAGGTATTTTGATTGAGTGAGTGGTTGATTGAATGATTTAGTGCTTGCCTTTGAACAAAACATCATTTTGATTCAGGTAACTTGAGCCTTTTTTCTTTTCTTGCTTTTTCTTAAAAATAAAAAAGGATCTGCCTTTACCATTTCCAGTTAGATGGCAATATCTAGCTAACTTTGGCTGAGGTCAAAAAGACAGATACAGTAATCCAGACTGAACCTGATGAGACATTCACAATAAATCTCAAAGCATTAAGCTACACCAGAAAATATTTTTTTTAAAAAAAAATCCTAGAACAGGGGTGTTAAACCCAAGGCCCGTGGGCCAGATACGGCCTGCGGGGGTGCTTAGATCTGGCCTGTGGGTCCGGCCTGGAAACAGGGAAGGACCGGCCTGAGGTGCCGCTGTCAGTGAAAATGGGTCTTGGGGAGGCCACACACAGCCTCCTCATGCCCCATTTTCAGCCGCGACAGCAACCTTCTGCCAGTGAAAACGGAGCTCAGGGAGGCCACGCCTGATGGATTCAGAGGCCAGACATCACAGGGTTCATTCCAAAATGCCTCCACCCCCCCTTCGGAGGGTTTATTCTTTTTATACAGTTTTTGCAACCAAAGCAGTGAGCACATAGCAACAGCATTGTAATTGGCACATTCTCCTTGTCAATCTCTAAGAACATCCCACCCAGAGTAGAATCTCACATAACTCAATAGTTCCTGGTAGTGCCTGGTTCTGCTAATTAGGTGAGCTCATAGGTTATTTTATTTTATTATTTATTTATTTATTTTATTTAATTAACTTGTATGCCGCCCACTCTCGGAAGACTCAGGGCGGCTTACAATAAAAAGGGAAAGGGGAATATAAAAATAAAAAACAACAGTTAAAAAATTCAACAACATTCATAACACAAGATGGGGCTGGATAATTCAACAGCCCCAGGACTGCCGGAACAGCCAGGTCTTAGTCACTTTGCGGAAGGCCGGAAGGGTAGTGAGAGTCCGGATCTCCACGGGAAGATCGTTCCATAGGGCCGGAGCAGCAACAGAGAAGGCCCTCCCCTGGGGGTTCACCAGCCGACATTGGCCAGCAGATGGAATCCAGAGGAGGCCTAGTCTGTGTGATCTAATAGGTCTCAGGGAGGTAACTGGCAGGAGGCGGTCTCTCAGGTAGAGAGGTAACCAGCCACTGAGATCATGGCAGTGTGCTGCGCATGTCTTTATGTAACCTTTCCTCTATTCCTACACACGCCCACCCCAGCCACGCCCCCCCAGCCCCTCCGAGGTCAAACCCAACCCTGATGTGGCCCTCAATGAAATTGAGTTTGATACTCCTGTCCTAGAAGGAAATAGCAAAGTACTGCTATACTGTTACCAAGAAAACTACTTGGAGATGTGAGGAGTCAAGCTTGACTCAAAAAGGAGGTTTTACTCCCCCCCTCCACTTTGCTTGAAAGGTAAATAGGAAATAGCACAGCTAAGAATGTTTCACGGTTCACAACCAAATTTTAGAGGAGCGTCCCAATCCAGTAACAGGGAAGAGTAAGGATCTTGCGTGGCAGCTGCTCCCTTGTTTGTAACAGTAACTAAAACAAATCTAAAATCCCCAAAGAAACGGATCACATTTTAAAATGAACAAAAAAAAAAAATTATGACTGCTGGATTGGCTGGGACTTAACAAATATTCGATAAATCCTTGACGTGTTTGGGATGCAAGGAGGAGTTTCTGCGGCAGTTTGTAAGCGTCAGGGCATTCTTAATGCAAAATTTCGACAATTGCAGCTTGTGTGGATTGCTAAAAAAAACAAAAAAACCTGAGCAAACGGTATATGGTATTTGCAAAAGAAAGTCCACCATTTAGCTGACATCTGTATGAAATGGCAGCTGGCAGCCTCCTTCTGGATCTCCAAAGCTATCGGCAGAGCCAGCTTCTGCGATGTGATTTTGGCAGGCACATTACTGTCAAACAACAACAGCCTTGTTGCCACACAAGCAGCTGAGGAATGGTGCTTCAGGATCCCTATACATAGCTGGTGCTGAAATGCTCTGGGATTGCATTCTGCTTGCAGAATAAGGAAGCATTTGGATAGAAGAGCACCAGAGGGGCTTATAATCGTAAAGAGGCAGGTTGCATATAAAAATTTAGAATTTTTGACAATCATTCCATGGACTTTTCCAGATTGTTGTTCATTTGTACAATAAGGAAATTAACTGGTTGTTGCCAAAAAAAAAAAAAAAGATCCCCTCTTCCCACAATTTCCTCATCTCCTTTATCAAAAAAATGGTGGTTTAACAGTTTTCCTACACAAGATGTTTGTCACAGAGCAATGTGGATTTTGATCCAAATAGCATGCTTATTATACTAGTAAATGTTGCATCAGTTCTGAAAGTGTGATGGGTGCTTAAATGGAACATTTGTATTTATCCAAATCAATTTCATTTGTACTCCTTATGTCAATCATTCTGTCAGCGTTCCCAGTATCAATCAGAATTAAATCAGAGTCCAAGGCAAACGATCCTTTTTTCTCTTTTTTCCAATTTAATAAGACATCTTAGGCACATCATTTTTTCCTATTTTAGAGACTAAGTGAATCACCAATACAATTAATAGCAATAGCATTTAGACTTATATACTGCTTCCTGGTGCTTTACAGCCCTCCCTAAGCGGTTTACAGAGTCGGCATATTGCCCCCAACAATCTGGGTCCTCACTTTACCCCCCATGGAAGGCTGAGTCAACCTTGAGACGGTGAGATTCGATCTGGCAAATTGCACACAGCCGGTGATCAGCAGGAGTAGCCTGCAGTCCTGCACTCTAACCACTGCGCCATTGCTGCTCCTAATTAATCCTCAACTTACGACCACAATTGATCCCAAACTGTATGTTGTTATGTGAACCTTGCTCCATTTTATGACTTTTCTTGCCACATTTGTTAACTGAACCGCTGCAGTTCTTAAATTAGCAACATGGTTGTTAAGTGAATCTGGTTTGCCCATTGACTTTGCTTGTCCGAAGGTTGCCAAAGGGCATGACATGACCCCACAACACTGGAGCTGTCATAAATGTGAGTCAATTTTCAAGCATCCGAATGTAAATCACACGATAGGGATGCTGCAATGGTCGTAGGTGTGAAAAAGGATCGTAAGTCACCTTTTTCAGTGCTGTTGTAACTTCAAACACTTACTAAATGAACTATCTGTAAGTCGAGGATTACCTGTATTGTATTGGGCTGTGGAAATATAAATCAAGGATCAAAGACTAAAATGTGTGAATTTTAGGATCTAGGAAGAAGGCATATTATTGTGGTTGGCCAGGATACAAATAGGCTAGCCCAGTGTTGTTGTTTTTTTCAAACTTGGCAATTTTAAAATGCGAGGACTTCAACTCCCAGAATTCCCCAGCTACTATCTGTTGCTAAGTTTTAAAGATATTGCTGTAGTCCAACTTAATGCATTCCACAACAGGGTCTTTGGTCTCATGAAAGTTATCTCAAAATCTCACCACGACCTACTTCCTTTGCTTGCTATTCAGGCTGATATAGGGTTGAAGGACATATCTTTGAGAAATATATATATTTGAGAAAGAATATATTTGTGAGCCGCCTACGGTCTGACTTTAGCGTAGTACACAAAATTGTCTGCTACAACATCCTACCTGTCAATGACTACTTCAGCTTCAGCCGCAATAATACACGGGCAACCAATAGATACAAACTCAACGTAAAGCACTCCAAACTCAACTGCAGAAAATACGATTCTAGTAACAGAGTGGTCAGTGCCTGGAATGCACTACTTGGCTCTGTTGTTATATCTTCAACACCCCATAACTTTAACCTGTCTACCGTGGACCTCATCCCATTCCTAAAAGTTCTGTAAGGGAGTGTGCATAAGCACACTGGTGTCAGAGGTGGTATTCAGCAGGTTTTGACCAGTTCTGGAGAACCAGTAGTGGAAATTTTGAGTAGTTCAGAGAACCGGTAAATACCACCTCTGACTGTTCCTGTCCCCATCTATTCTCTGCCTCCTGAGTCCCAGCTGATCAGGAGGAAATGGGGATTTTGTAGCAACTTTCCCCTGGAGTGGGGAGGGAATGGAGATTTTACAGTGTCCTTCCCCTGCCACGTCCACCAATCCATGCCACGCCCACCAAGCCATGCCCATAGAACTGGTAGTAAAAAAATTTGATTCCCACCACTGACGAGGTCCAACTTTCACAGCCATACATTGCAACTGAAAAAAACATAGCCTTGACTATACGGACTTTTGTTGGCACATGCCTTATCTCTCAATTGACTGGGTAGGAAGTGTGCCAATTTGTGGCTGTACTCTGAAGTCAGGTTACTTGCAGACTCTATGTGCAATGCAAGTAATCATTGATCTTTTAGTGATCATTCAAAGTTACAATGGCACTGAATAAAAGTGTCTTATAGCCACTTTTCACACTCTTGCAGCACCTCCATGGTCACATAGTCAGAATTTGGATGCTTGGCAGCTGGTTCATATTTTTAACAGTTATGGTGTCCTGGGGACATGTGATCCTCTTTTGTGACCTTCTGACAGCTAAAGTCAATGGGGAAACCAGATTCACTTAACAACCGTATTACTGACTTAACTAGAGTAATTCAGTTAACAACTGTGGAAAAGAAAGATCTTAAAATAGGGTAAAACTCACTTAAAAAATGTCTCTCTTAGCAACAGAAATTTTGAGCTCATTTTGTGGTTCTAAGTCGAGGCCCACCTGTATTAAGAATCACTTTTGCTATTACTTCTACCGTCTCTTATGCCGTCCGGTCCAACATTAGGCAGCTGTTCAAGTGCTCAGGTTTTATTGCTAATCCTGATAATAAACCACACCATTGAGTTGGCTACTTTCATAGCTCACATTGCCCCATTTTATACAAAAGAAGAACATACTAAATTGAACAGAGTTCAAACCAAGTTCACCATAAGATTTCCATTAGCCATGGCCATCTGTACCACATTTATAAAGAATGACTCTGTGGCTCACTTTATTCTCTAATAATGATTCTTAAAATACAGGATTTGTAGTTCATTGAGACAGTATAGAATCTTCCATATTTTCAACTGACCTAAGGGAGATTGGAACAAGATTGATAGTTGCTCCTTCCTTTCATGTTACTGAGGGTCCAGCTGGCTACATGACCACAGAGACGTCTTTGGACAGCGCTGGCATGACTAAATGCCAAAGGAGCACGGAACGCTGTTACCTTCCCACCAAAGGTGGCCCCTATTTTTCTACTTGCATTTTTACATGCTTTCGAACTGCTAGGTTGGCAGAAGCTGCGACAAGTCACGGGAGCTCACGCCGTTATGTGGCGCTAGGGATTCGAACTGCTTAACTGCCAACCTTTCTGATCGACAAGCTCTGCATCTTAGACACTGAGCCACTCCATAGGGGTGATATAATAGCAGTGTCCAATATCTAAGGGGCTGCCACAAAGAAGAGAGGATGAACCTATTTTCCAAAGCACATGAAGGCAGGAGAAGAAGTAATGGATGAAAACTAAACAAGCAGAGGATCAACCTAGAACTAAGGATAAATGTTCAGTCAGGGAGAACAATTAATCAGTGGCATGACCTGCCTCCTGAAATTGTGGGTGCTTCACAATTTCTGGAGTTTTTTCAGAAAAAAGTGGACAGTCATTGGTCCAGAATGGTACAGTCTGCTCCTTGAGCAGGGTGTTGGACTAGAAGACCTCCAAGGTCTTTTCCAACCCTGTTATTCATTCTTCCAAGACAGCTCTTCATCCTGGAGGGTATGGTTTCTGAATGAAGATTAAGGCAAGATTACGTGCAGGAAAAAGAATGTCCGAATTTAATATTCTTTCCTCCATTTGTTTAACTTTCTCATAAATATTTCCCCACTTATGGCTTGATTTAGTACAATGTAATGGTTCAGGGATCAAAGTATGGAATGCCGTTGGTTGTTTGCCAGGAATTTAATTACCTGGACAAACTACTGTTCACTTAGCAATTTGTTTCAAACTGCAATATAGAGATAGTAATTCTGACCTACAACCTGGGCTTACTGTTGTGACAGTAAGTAAATTAATTCATGTGGAATGCTTTAATATTTATACATTACAGGTTTCCATCATATCCTTACCACTATCTTTAAACATAAGGGTAAAGGTAAAGGTTTCCCTCGCACATATGCATTAGTCATTCCTGGTGCTCATCTCCGTTTCAAAGTTGAAGAGCCAGTGCTGTCCGAAGACGTCTCCGTGGTCATGTGATCGGCATGACTAAACGCCAAAGGTGGTCCCTATTTTTCTACTTGCATTTTTATGTGCTTTCGAACTTCTAGGTTGGCAGAAGCTGGGACAAGTAACGGGAGCTCACTCCGTTATGCGGCACTAGGGATTCGAACCGCCGAACTGCCAACCTTTCTGATTGATAAGCTCAGCGTCTTAGCCACTGAGCCACCTCATCCATTTGGTTTTCTGGAAGGAGGAGAAGGAGATGGAAAAGGAGGCAAAAAAAGGACTTGGTTGTTTTTTTTTTCTTTTTGGGAGAAGTGGCATTTTTCTCCCTTTATTGATTACTTAAACCACCAGTGATTTATTAATTGCTCTGATCCATTATAAACAGTGCAATCAAAAGCTCCTTTTCTTATGGACCCAAACTGGTATTGATCCACACACAAAACGAAAGTATCATTAAACTCTTTTAGAGATTAATGTTAGAGATTTGCAGATGTCTCTCTAATTTCTTAACACTGTTAAGAAATTAATCTGCCCCCAAATTGCCAAATCTCTGCTTAATAGTTGTGGGGCACTGCATAATTACTTTGGGAGCAGAGTGGGAGTAAAAACGAATAAATGTGACAGAAAATCCTGTGGCGATAACATCCAGCAAAACACTCTGCCTACAAAAACATTTTGCTGGAGTTGTCACATGTGTATAATATTATGTAATATCGCATTTTGCCTTGATCAGCAAACGGTATCCAAGCAGGAAGCAAAAGAGCCAAGTCACCTTAATGAGAGGCTTGGGAAAATGAAAACAGATGGTCATGCATGACTAAATGAAAAAGGAGGAAAAATATATATTTATTGACTGAACAACATGTTGAAATTTAGAATCTGGAGCAGATAAGTTTGGGGGAAGGCTCTGTAATGTAAATGAATCACTAGTTTTGCATATGAAAGGATGGTTTGCATTTAATATACTTCAAAGATGCATCCTAGTTTTAGTTGACACGCAGCCAAAGATGCATTCCTGCATTTCTTTCTCTTAAGTATTGTCTTTGATAAACAGCTGAAATTACATATCGGGAGGACCTTAGTATTGGGTGCCTGAGGCAAAAAATTCCAAGCCGTCACAATGCTTGAAATAAAATAATTGACAAGCAAGATTACTTGATAATTTTATTTACTTAGTTTGAAAACCTATATAGATGCCCATCTTATGTACCCTAACCCTCGGCACTTCATAGCAAAAGCAATGAAACACATTGTTGTTAGTTGTGAAGTTGTGTCCGACCCATTGCGACCCGATGGACCATGTTCCTCCAGACCTTCCTGTCCTCTACCATCCTCTGGAGTCCATTTAAGCTCACGCCTACTGCTTCGGTGACTCCATCCAGCCCCCTCATTCTCTGTCGTCCCCTTCTTCTTTTGCCCTCAATCATTCCCAGCATTAGGCTCTTCTCCAGTGAGTCCTTCCTTCTCATTAGGTGGCCAAAGTATTTGAGTTTCATCTTCAGGATCTGGCCTTCTAAAGAGCAGTCAGGGTTGATCTCCTCTAGGACTGACTGGTTTGATCGCCTTGCAGTCCAAGGGACTTGCACGAATCCTACTCTAGCACTATAGTTCAAAGGCCTATTCTTTGGCACTCAACTTTTCTTATGGTCCAACTTTCAGAGCCATACGTTGCAACTGGGAAAACCATAGCCTTGACAATGCACACTTTTGTTGGCAGGATGGAAAAAACCTAATAACCAGAAAGAAATATGCTTTACCACACTTTCAATTACGAGGTCAGCCTTCCCCATATATTGTGAATTTTTAAAACTGCATAAGTAGCATTTTCTCTTTCTCTTTTTTCATTAAAAGATAGGGACGCCTTGATGATGTCACCACAAGTCTAGAATTCTACTTTTCGAGAACTGTACTTTGTCCTTATAATGTGCATCCGTAGCTTTGTTTTAAAAGGGAGTCTGTTCTGGCTCGCCTTCCTTTAATACAGTTTTAATTCCTCTTATAAATCTGCAGGGCCTAATGATGCTGTATCTTTATACTTCTGATATTTTACAATTATTAGTTGTTCCATATCACTCGGTGCCATTGTTTCTCAACCAATGGTGGGTTCTGGATTCCATTCCAACCAGTACAGTTGGAACAGCCCCGGTGTCACCCACATGCCTCCACGATGCTCCAGCTGTGGAGCATCACGCAGGCGCCATACGGGCCATGCGCATGCACGGAAGCGCCAAAGGCTTAAAGAACAGGTAAGGAGCTTGGGCAGGCCTTCTGGAGCACCGTACCAGAACGGTCCCCTATGCTCCAGGCAGGCTCCGGTACGCATGTACCGGGGTGTACCGCCTGCAACCCACCAGTGTTCTCAACCTTGATAACTTGAAGAGATGTGGACTTTAGCTCCCAGAATTCCCTATTCAGCAAAATTAAGAAACTGGTGTCAGACATGGAAGCCATTTTTTACATTGGGTTTTCAAGGCCTGCCGCATTTTCTATTGTGGGAAAACGGCTGGGGGGATTGTATGGAGTATGAGTGATATATAGTCAAAATAACATTCTTTTCTCAGAGAGTCAAGGACATCTTGCCCTGCAGCTGCGATGGTGTGACTGGGAGGCATCTCCAGTTTTGAATGGTACCTGATTGGATCATGTGATGGACATGTGGGTGCTGGGCAGGGACTTGAACTTTCTTTTGGGTGGGGAAAAACTGGAAACAATGAAAAGCAACCTACAGGAGCTGAGTAACCAGATTTTGGAATTTATCAGAGTAGGAGCCATACAGATCCCTGGGGGGATATTATTCAAAGTCTAGGCATTGCAACAGAGAAGGTGTGCTTCCTAGGGCCTGATAAATGACATTGTTTAATAAAAGGGACCTCAGCTAAGGCTTATTCAGAATGGGAGTATCAAACTCAATTTCATTAAAAAGCCGCATCAGGGTTGTGTTTGATCTCAGGGGCATGTAAGTGTGGGCATGGCCAGCACGATGTCTGTTTTTGGCTGCAACGGCCTCCTGCAGCCAGCAAAAATAGAGCTCAGGGGGCTGCATGTGGCTCCCCTTAGTTCTGTTTTCACTGGCACAGGTACTGTGGGCCAGTCCTTCGCTGTTTGCAGGGTGGCCCTGCAGACCAGATCTAGGCACCCCGTGGGCCGGATCTGGCCCGCAGGCCTTGAGGTTGACACCCCTGTTCTAGAGGTTCTGCAGTTCCTGTACCAGCAATTTGCCATTTGTTCCAGGTTTTCATCTTTGTGTAGCATTAACCTCTGTCCTGCTCCAGTATTTCTGTAAAAAGATAGATCAGTGATGGTGAACCTTTCTCTTAAGGCATGCTATAATTGTGTGTGCGTGTGGTATCACCTGCACACGCATGCACACCCACAATTCAATGCTCCATGCCTACCTGATATGCGGCACAACCCCCCCACACACACATGCATGCATGCATGACATCCCCCACACGGGGGGAGTTTTCACCATTCCCGGGCTCCGGAGGCTTTCCTGAAGCCTGGGGAGGGTGAAAACAGCCTCCCCCAGCCCTCCCGCATGCACGCCAGAGCTGACGGCTCGTGTGCAGCAAATATGGCTCTGCGTGTCACCTGTGGCACATGTGCCATAGGTTCGCCATCACGAAGATAGATGTTTGGTGCAGTAAGCACCAGGATGCCTTGAACAGTCCTCTAGAGCACTGTTATGCATATATAGCATTTGCTGAACCGAAATATCTGCTTGAAAACAGGCAGAGGAAAGGGGGAATAGATTTCTGGCCTTAAATGCAAAGTCAAAGTTTGAAGAATCCTAGATTCTTACAGGGGACGAGCCGGGGTTATTAAAGGGGATTAGAGTACGCAGCTGCTGAGCAGATGGAATGTGTGCAATTTCAAAGCTGCATTCAGCCGTAAACCAAAATTTACACAATGCCACAATATCTATTAGCTTCTCCTTCTTTAATTAGAAGTTACGCGACTGCTACCTGGCTGCATAATTCAGTTCACTTTTTCAGTTCACTCGGTTAAAACAATATCTAGCTATGCAACAAGCTTTTTATTGCTTTGGCTGCATTCTAACGTGGCTCGGAGTTGAAAGACTAATTTTGAAAAATTATTAAATCAACTTTGCTTTCTTTCTTTTTTAATTGAAACATGACTTGGCTAAGGTCTCCTGTTCACCTTGTCTGCATCCAATAAGCTGCAGAAATAATTCCCTTTTTCTCCCCATAAAAGTCAAGTGGCTCTTGAAGTAGGTGAATGGGGAAGCCAGGAGATTAGTCTGAACTTTCAGCTTCCCTTTCATTGCTTTTGGAAATCTGTCTTTTCAAAATTGGTATCTTAACTCTCAAAAAACCCACTGAGGGCCAGGCCTGAGAAAGCAAAATCATCCCCCTCTCTCTGAAGGCATGTTAATTATAAAAAATGGACAATAACCCAAAACCTAACCTAATTAAATGAAAATTGGATTATGATGTTTTTCCGCAACCAACTTTCCCTTCTCATGGGTTGGACTTTGACATGGCCAATATGAAAATTGGAAGTCCAGCTCCGCTAGAATAGCACCAAGTTGGAGAAAGTTAGATTTTCAAAGATGGGTTAGGAAACTCCACCGTAGTTTCATTATAAGAAAAGATGGGTCTACTTTGAAGAATTACACATCAGTGCCACATTTGATCTACCCTTTGAACCTTCCCATATATTTGGACTGAACATGTGAATGCTAAGCCTTGATCTTGATCAAGGCAGCCTTGATACTAAAGTCTTTATCTGCAATGCCAGCTGTAGATGGGATGCTGACCTGTGCCTACCCGGTTAAAGTCAATTTAATAGACTCAATGTAAGCCTTTATGGCTAAAAAACTTCAGGCATTATTGTAACTGCTTCATTGTAGTCTTTTCCTCTTGTTCTTTTAATAAATGCTGACTTATTCTGAATATACAGCACTCTTATGACTTTCTAGGAAACTTTGTAATTACCTTGATTACAAACCTCTTTCTAGTCCAGAGTACTAAGTAGTTCTCTGTGGAATTAATTAATAGCATGCTAACCAATATGGTCTGTTGATCAAACTGTGCTGCTTATTGTCTTCCTTTTAAAAAGTATATGGTGAAATTCACTCTTCCCCATCATTCCATAATCCGACACAATTTTTACCACATAGCCACATATTACCACATAGCCCATTAAAACATGTCTAATATAATGAGAGACCGCCTTCTGCCAATTACCTCCCATAGACTCATTAGATCCCACAGATTAGACCTCCTCTGAATTCCATCTACCGGCCAATGCCGGCTGGTGACTACCTGGAGAAGGGCCTTCTCTGTGGCTGCTCCGGCCCTCTGGAACGATCTCCCTCTGGAGATTCGGACCCTCACCACTCTTCAGGCCTTCCATTTAGCCGTGAAGACCTGGCTGTCCCAGCAGGCCTGGGGGAGTTGAGTTCCACCTCCTACTCGAATTCGGTTCTGCTTGTTGTGTTTTTTAAATTTGTCTGTATTGTTGTCCTGTTTTGTCTTACTTTTTTGTATTTGTTCCCCTCCCCTTGGCTTTTGTTCAGCCGCCCTGAGTCCCTTTGGGAATAGGGCGGCATACAAATCGAATAAATCCAAATCCAAATCCAAAATAAAACGTGTCTAATAAGAAAATAAGGGCAAGCGGCCCTCACGAGCTCCATTTTCACTGGCAGAGGGTTGCAGGAGGCTCTCCCAGGCAAAAAATGGAGCTCAGGAGGCCATTTTTTCTGTCAGAGGCACCACAGGCCACCCCAGGCATCCCAACATGAGTGACGTTAAGCTGGCCATGCCCACCCTGGCCCCCAAGGTCAAACACAACTCTGACGTGGCCCCCAATGAAATCAAGTTTGAAACCCCTGCTCTAAAGCAGTCCAAAGAGAGAAAATGTGGTCTATGTGTTAAGGTGTAAAGGTCAAGAATGACTCAATTCCTGCTTCTGGTAGCTAAGGTGATGTAATAACAAAGAATGTTGTTATGGGAAAAAAGCAGGAATCCCTCTCCCTGTATTTGCAGAAGCAGTGGAAAACCCTGGAAACTGTGTTGATTCTTAGGAGCCAGACTGGGGAAAAAAATCTGTTCAGAAATTTGCAAAGTGAATATTGTGAGATGAGATGCTTTGGCTCAATCTTAATTATACTAGAATGATACATACTCTTGAGATTCAATTCAGTGTGTACAAAAACGTGAAACAAGTTCCATGTTCTAAAAAGCAATGACTTTCTGCAAAAAAAACTGATTTTATTTGAATCCTACATTATAGTTTCTCTATACTGAGCCACAGTGGTGCAGTGGTTGGAGTGCAGTACTGCAGGCTACTTCTGTTGACTGCTGGCTGCCTGCAATTTGGCAGTTTAAATCTCACCAGGCCTCAAGGTTGACTCAGCCTTCCATGCAGAGGTGGGCGTCACATAATGTAACAACCAGTTCGCCCAGCACCGGAAATGTGAACGCACATTTCATGTGCACGGCCTTCCGCGCATACACATGACTCCAAAAACACGGCAATATAAGATGAAATAGCAACTGGGCAGGGTTGGGGGGGGGGCTACATCTACCCTCTGGTGGGAACTACGGGTTCACTCGAACCAGTCCAAACCAGCAGCAGCCAACTATTGCTTCCATCCTTGCGAGGTTGGTAAAACAAGGACCAAGATTGTTGGGGGCAATATGCCAACTCTGTAAACCACTTAGTGGTATATAAGTCTAAGTGCTATTGCTATTGGTACTTGTTAATTCATCATATCAAAAAGCTTCAAATGAGGGGCAGGCTGTGTTAGGCTTAGAAACACTTCCCATGTACCTGGTAGTCCTCGAGTTACAACTGTAACTGAGTCTGGAAATTACATAAAAAATTGTAAGTCATGACAGTCATAAAATGGCTCACTTCAAGAAAGGTGGTGTCCAATAAATGAGTTGCTAATATATTAGTGCTATAATGGGGCCTCTATCAGCAAATGAGTAATTATCCTGTGTTTTCTTAGTACGTCCCTGTGCAGCCAAGATAAACTAGCTGCTGAATTGTTGGAATGTAAATAGGCAATGATCTGGATTCACCTATCAACAGGAGAAGACAATTTTGCTAGTTAGCTGTTCAGTAAATTTCATACCAGTAAAAATTACATGTCTTTGCAGGGATGAAATGCTCTGAAGTCTGCTACCGATTTGCTTCAGGTGCACACCGCTGATTGCCACACAGCTGATCATTGGAACTACCGGTTCGCCCAAACCGGTAACATATTTTTACGTCCTGAAGATCAGCTGTGCGACAAAGACTCAAGGGTGAAATGCTACTGGTTTGTACCGTTTGCTGAACCGGTAGTAAAAAAATGTTACTGGTTCAGGCAAACCAGTAGCTCTGACAATCAACTGTGTGACAATTAGCTTTGCCAATTAGTAATTGCACAGCACAGCTGATTTTCACATAGCTGATCGGCGTAACTACTGGTTCGCCTGAACCGGTAGCATTTTTTACGTTCCGATGATCATCTATGCAACAATCAGTTGTGCCACACAATTCACACGGCCCAGCTGATTGTCGCACAGCTGATCATCAGAACTACTGGTTCGCCCAAACCAGTGGCATTTTTTACGGTCTGACGATCAGCTGTGTGACAATCAGCTGGGCCGTGTGAATTGTGTGGCACAGCTGATTGTCGCACAGCTGATCGTCGGAATGTAAAAAATGCTACCGGTTCAGGCGAACCAGTAGTTCCAACAATCAGCTGTGCGACAATCAGCTGGGCCACGTGAATTGTGTTGCGGTTTGGGCGAACCAGTAGCTCTGACAATAAGCTGTGTAACAATCAGAAATTGCACAGATCAGCTGATTGTCACCCAGCTGATCATCGGAACTATTGGTTCGCCCAAACCGGTAGCATTTTTTTACATTCTGACAATCAGCTGTGTGACAATCAGCTGGCCTGTGTGAATTGGGTGGCACAGCTGATTGTCCCACAGCTGATCATCGGAACGTGAAAAATGCTACCGGTTCAGGCGAACCAGTAGTTCCAACGATCAGCTGTGCGACAATCAGCTGTTCTGTGCGATTTCTGATTGTCACATAGCTGATTGTCAGAGCTACTGGTTCGCCCGAACTGGTAACATTTTTTTTACTACCGGTTCGGCGAACAGGTCCAAACCAGTAGCATTTTGCTCTGAGTCTTTTGCTCTGCAGAATTTTGCTGACATAAAATAAATCAAGTATTTGATTTATGGCACTATGAACAGTTCTTCTGGTTTTTTCAGACGATGCAAAATATTCTTCTTCATCAATGCATAGATGATTTTCTCTCTCTCTAAAATTCAGGGTCTGGTTCTTGTTTAGTTGTGGCATTAATAACATGAAACCCAAAGGAGAAAAAGAAAAGCAATTCTTTCCAACATTCAGAGTGTAGCCACATGATGTGGCGATTGCCAACAACTCTGATGTCTTTGAAAAGGAATTACAAATTCATGGTTAAATTCCAGTGGAATTTTTTCTAGCAATGGAAATATTTTTATTTCTGGAATCCAGAAGAGGCACTTTGACCCTCTCCTTCAGACCCTCCTGCCAGACCTTTAGAATTTGCCACAGATGGTCCTCTGGTCCTCCAGAGCAGATGATTGAGTGTGTAAAAAAGGACTGGGGGGGTGGGTGAATGGAAAACAAGGAAGACAACATACAGAAATGTGGTTGTGCAGTGTTGTTTGGGAAAGGTCCAGCTTCCTGTACTTGGGTGGGTGGTCCACCACTTATGACCACAATTAAGCCTAAAATTTCTGTTGTTAAGCAAGAACAACAAAACACTTACGACCCTTCTTGCCGCCGTTATTAAGTGAATCATTGCAGTTGTTAAGTGAATCTGGCTTCCCCATTGACTTAGCTTAGGTCAAAAGGTAACAAACAATGCTCACATGTTGGCGGGACCCTGCAATTGTCATAAATACGAGTGAGTCAATCAATCAAACAATCAGAATAGAGCTGGAAGGGACCTTGGAGGTCTTCTAGTCCAACCCCCCTGCTGAGGCAGGAGACCCTACATCATTTTAGATAGGGTGGCCGTCCCGTCTTTTCTTAAAAACCTCCAGAAATGGAGCACCTACAATTTCTGAAGGCAAGTCTTTCCACTAATTAATTGTTATCACTGTCAGGAAATTTCTCCTTAATTCCAGGTTGCTTCTCTCCTTGATTAGTTTCCATCCATTGTTTGAGTGTGTGTCTGTGTGTGTATACCAGTGTCTGAATTTTGATCACGTGTCCATGGGGCTGCTGCAATGGTCGTAAGTGTGAAAAACAGCCATTGCTCACCTTTTCAGTACTCTTGTAACTTTGAACTGTCACTAAATGAACTGTTGTAAACCAAGGACTACCTATACCTGTCATCCAAACATTTGCAACAGGAAAGTTCTGAAGATCAATTGCTAAGGGACTTCCTCTTCCTCCTCTTCCTCCTCCTCCTTCTTTGTCACTTCTCTATATATTATTATATTATTATTTATTATATATAAAAAAGGCAATTCCAACCAAACTTGGTACACAGATGACTTAGCCTCTGGAAACAAATACTGTGGGGGGGGGGGATAAGACACCCCTGGTGTGTATGTATGTGCGTTTGTGTATGTGTTCGAGCATAACTCTGGAACACCTGGGCCGTTAAGGAGAGCGAACGCGGTGTCCTAGAGTGGCAATTGTTTGTGATGTCATGAGAGGGGGAAGGGAGAGCCTGGGCCATTAAGGAGAACCAGTGCGGCATCCTAGAGCGGCAATTGTTTGTGATGTCAGTTCTTTCACAGCTTCCTTTGGAAAGCCAGCCGTGACCTTCACCCTCCAGTAGACCAATGGGGAAGCACCTGATGGATTTGGGGCAAAGTGCCAGGATCGTAGCCAGGGCGGGAAAGAGGAGCGCATGGGTGGGGGAAGGGAGTGGGCAGGGATGGCGGGCATGGGAATAGGGGGAAGAAAAGCCCTTCTCAATGGCTCCCTGTCAGACAAACGCTTCAATGTCTTTAAATACCCAGGCAACGCCAGGTTATCAGCTAGTATAGGATGCAACGGCTGTGAGAAAGAGGATGCTAAACAGCTAGGACTTTGGGTCTGTTCCAGCCTGCTCATTGGAATGGTTTATTTTACCATTTCGGTACATCAGATTCATTTGGCGCATCCAGCAGTTCCTGAAGCCAAGGAGCTTCTAGGACTAGGAATTTGCCCATTATACCTCTGAATCACAACGCTGGGCTTGGTAGAAGGCTAAAAATGTTCCTCTAATAGGTTTCCCGTTTTCCAAGAATCTGAACTTAATGAGAAGAGTTTAGCTGAAAGCCCAAAATGATTGCTCTACAAAGTACAGTGACTTTATCTTAATTAGCCTCTTGGCAAAATCCAATCCAAGCAATGTTCACATGACTTTTCCAACTTAAGTTAGAAAGTAATCGTAGATGTTCTTTTAATTTATGCCCTGCCTTGCTGTCCAAATGACATGCAAGGAGGAAAACATGGACCTCCAGCAACATAAACTGTCTTTTTAAACATGTGTCTCTGCTAGTTTGTCCTCTGTGCCTGCCTGCCTACCTATCTGCCTATCTATCTATCTATCACTGGTATCTCTATCTCTCATTTCTATTTCTATCTCTTATCTCTCATCTATCAATCTTCTGTGTGTGACTCCTCTTACCTGCCTGCCTATCTCTCTCTCTCTCTGTTTCTTATGTCTCTCATCTGCCTGCCTGCTTGCCTGCCTGCTTATCTATCTATCTATCTATCTATCTATCTATCTATCTATCTATCTATCTATCTATCTATCTATCATCTATCAATCATCTATCATCTATCTATCTATCTATCTATCTATCTATCTATCTATCTATCTATCTATCTATCTATCTATCTATCTATCTATCTATCATCTATCATCTATCTATCTATCATCTATCTATCTATCTATCTATCTATCTATCTATCATCTATCTATCTATCATCTATCTATCTATCTATCTATCATCTATCATCTATCTATCTATCTATCATCTATCTATCATCTATCTATCTATCATCTATCTATCTATCTATCTATCTATCTATCTATCTATCTATCATCTATCATCTATCTATCTATCTATCATCTATCTATCATCTATCTATCTATCTATCTATCTATCTATCATCTATCATCTATCTATCTATCTATCTATCTATCATCTATCTATCATCTATCTATCATCTATCTATCTATCATCTATCTATCTATCTATCATCTATCTATCTATCTATCTATCTATCTATCATCTATCATCTATCTATCTATCTATCATCTATCAATCATCTATCATCTATCATCTATCTATCTATCTATCTATCTATCTATCTATCTATCTATCTATCTATCTATCTATCTATCTATCTATCTATCTATCTATCTATCATCTATCTATCATCTATCTATCATCTATCTATCTATCATCTATCTATCTATCTATCTATCTATCTATCTATCTATCATCTATCTATCTATCTATCTATCTATCTATCTATCTATCTATCTATCTATCATCTATCTATCATCTATCTATCTATCATCTATCTATCTATCTATCTATCTATCTATCTATCTATCATCTATCATCTATCTATCTATCTATCATCTATCTATCATCTATCATCTATCATCTATCTATCTATCTATCTATCTATCTATCTATCTATCTATCTATCTATCTATCTATCATCTATCTATCATCTATCTATCATCTATCTATCTATCTATCATCTATCTATCTATCTATCTATCTATCTATCTATCATCTATCTATCTATCTATCATCTATCTATCATCTATCTATCTATCTATCTATCTATCTATCTATCTATCTATCTATCTATCAATCAAATTGAGACATCTCACTCTCTAAGGCAACCTCCAGGGAAGACAGAGAAATACATATGATACAATATTTATCTCTCTTTTATCTAACCTTATTTATGACACATAACTTTTGCACCTTTATGCAAAGTGCAGAGGCAGGAGTAAGACAGAATAAACTGAAGAAATTAAAGTATGATTGAGGTAGAAAAAAATGAACAATAGCCAGCCATTATCTAGGCCCATGTTGGCGAACCTATGGCACACGGGCCACAGGTGGCACACCGAGCCATTTGTTAGGGCACGCAAGGCATAGCCCTGTCAGCTCCAGCGCACATGTGCATGCTGGCCAGCTGACTTCAGCCTTCATTTTCAGCCATTTTTCGCCCTCAGGGAAGCCCACATAAAATTAGGGTTATGGCCATGTCCGCGCATGCGCCCCCCCGCCGTGCTCCCCTCGTTTTTGGCACTTGATGGGGAAAAGGTTAGCCATCACTGATTTAGGATATATCGATTCCATTTGCTTATACCTCGTCATATCTTTCAATGCTTGCAAACTACCTTTCACCCAATCCATGCATAGCATCATACTGCTTTTTATTCTTTAAGCTTTTCATTTTTGTTCTTAAAGATCTCAGGTCTCTTTAACCATGATTTTCACAGTCTTCCTGTTCTTCTTGACCCATTGACTCTTCCTTCTTACCTTCGTTTTGTAACTAAGTCCTCGTTCATTCTTTTTCCATGACCAAACCAACTGGAAGTACTTACAATGGTTGCTCATTCTTGTATTCAGTCCACATTCCTTCACCACTTCTTCTTTCCCGACCTTCCATCTTGTTTGATGACATGAACAAGGAGAGCCAGTCCTTGATTTATGACCACAATTGGGTTTGGGATTTCTGTTGTAAGTCATTGCCGATTGGCTGGTGAATTCTGGGAGTTGAAGTCCACAAGTCTTAAAGTCCCCAAGTTTGGACACCCCTGGCCTATAGGCTAATCAATAAATAATGATGATGATCATGATCATGTGACCACAGGGATGTTGCAACGGTCATAAGTGTGAAAAAAACAACCGTAAGATACTTTTTTCGATGTCATTCTAACTTCAGACCAACGAAGGGCTGTAACTAGTTCGGATGAACCGGTAGCTCCGATGATCAGCTGGGAGCGAACCGGTTCTCTCTGATGAACAAGTGGGCCCGCCTGACCGCCCCTGAGTTATACAGACCTATATCGTCCCAACTGATTCGCGCAGCAGAATGGATTGCCGCACCTCCGCTGTTTTCCTCCGCAGCAGTAATGCAGAAAGTAAATTTTCTCCACACTCTGCACTAAGTCCTCGTTCATTCTTTTTCCATGACCAAACCAACTGGAAGTACTTACAATGGTTGCTCATTCTTGTATTCAGTCCACATTCCTTCACCACTTCTTCTTTCCCGACCTTCCATCTTGTTTGATGACATGAACAAGGAGAGCCAGTCCTTGATTTATGACCACAATTGGGTTTGGGATTTCTGTTGTAAGTCATTGCAGTCATAAGTTGAGTCAGACCCCCATTTTGCTCCCATTTAGCAAAATTAAGCAAACACGGTTTCCCAATGGCCGTTTTTGCTGGAAATCAGCAAAAGAGATCACAAATCAAAACCATGATTGCAGAATGGTGAAACCAGTCTTAAAAGCAAGGTGGCCGTTGAGTGCCCAAATTGTGATCATGTGTCCATGAGGTGGTACGATGGTTATAAGTACAAGTTGTAAGTGATGTTTTGCAAGGTCGTTATAAGGAGAGGGTTGGTAGTTTTGCGTTTCTGGACATTTATATCTCGGAGGACGTCTCATGGACTATGAATGCTAACATGCTTGCGAAGAAGGCACAGAAGAGGCTGTACTTTCTGAGAATGCTCAGGAAGATAAATCTATCTCAGCATCTACTTCTGTCCTACTATCGCAGCACCATTGAGAGTGTCCCGACATACGGCATTCTTGCATGGTATGGGAGCAGCTCTGCAGCGGACAAAAAAGCTCTACAGAGAATCATTAAAGCTGCCCAGAATATTATCGGACTCCAGCTACCAGCCCTGGACGACATCTTCGTATCTCGCTGTTTGAGGAAGTTGCACAACATTCTCAGAGACTCCTCCCATCCTGCTTACAATCTTTTTGGACTGTTGCCTTCTAGCAGAAGATACAGAACAATTAAAACTCAGACCACACATCTTCTGAATAGTTTTTATCCCAGAGCTATAAGTGGACTCAACAATGAACTAAAGGGCCACCATCAGTGAGCTATTGGACAGCATTACTTGGTCTGTTGTGTGGGTGCTTGGGTGGTTTAAGGGCGGGGAATTTTTGGTTGTGTGTGTGTGTGGATTGTCATGTGTTTTGGGCCTGGTCTCTGGGTGTTATGTGAATTTCGTTGTATGGGTATACTGTGTATATACGTACAATGACAATAAAGTATTCTTCTCACTTTGTATCGTTATTAAATGAACGCTCCTGAGTCAAGAATTATCTGTATCCCGTTCCCACTTTTCTCTTTTAACGTACATCTTTCCTTATTACCCATTTCTTACTTTCACATAAGTGTGAGCAGAAGCATGGCTTTTAGACACAATGTCATTTATTTCAACAAACATTAATTCCTCAAGGCAGATCACATAATACTTCCTTCTAGGATTTACCCGTGTTTAAAATGTTTGCCATCCATTTTCCTATGTTTAATAAACATTACACCAGCATACTTCCTAGTTATGTTTAATAATTATGTATGATTTGGGGAAAAAAACCTTTTCTTCCATCATTAATATATTAATTTTCAGACCCATGCTCCTTGCTTTTTAATTCAGTACAAATTATTTGGGTTCTCAGACAACCCAACAATATCATCTGCACACAAAAATATAAATATGTTCACATTTCCAACTCAGCATATCTCTCCCAGCACAATGAGCATTCTGCATCTATTTATGCACAGTTTGGAAAAAACTTGACTTCCGCATTACTGCTGGAGCAGTGGTGGGTTGCGGATTCCGTTCCAACTGGTATGGTTGGAACGTGCTTGCCGGCGTCCATGTGGACACGTGCAGCACACGCATGTGTCTTGGCGCTTCTGTGAGCCTCCGCGATGCTCCAGCTGCTCAGCAGAGCGTCATGCAGGCGCTGTGCGTATGCGCGGAAGCACTGAAGATGTAAAAGGATGATAAGAAGCGAGGGCAGGTGGGCCCTCCGGAGCACTGTACCAGAACAGTATCTGGTGCTCTGGGCTGGCTCCGGTACCACCTTCAACCCACCACTGTGCTGGGGAGGAAAACAGTTGAAGTGTGGCAATCCTCTCTGCTGCGTGACTCAGCTGTGATGATATAGGTCTGTATAATGCAGGGGTAAGCAGGCGGGCCCACTTGATTGTGGGAGCGAACCGGTTCACTCCCAGCTGATTGTCAGAGCTATTGGTTCGCCCAAATTGGTCCAAACTGGTAGAACCCCACCCCTGTATTTATCCAAAAATTCCTGAGTTAGAGCTCCCAGGATCCCTTCCTGTAGCTCACATTTGATAAGACTTATATTTCACCAACTTCTGGTTCTTCATCTCTAAGCACATGGTTGCTGAACCCATGCTAATTTGTTTATAGCCCAACTCTGATTACCGGTGGTGAGAACATTTAGCATGCACTGCCTCAAATACACAAATCTTATGTAGAAATTGGTTAGACCTCATTGCCCCTGAAGGTAACGTATAACTCACCTGTCTCCCTCTTTTTCTTTCTCTCTTGCAATAGAATGTGACACAGAAACAAAGAAGGTGCAAGAAGTGCTCTCTGGGATTGAGAAACCACAGGTATGTGACAGACAACCTTAACCCAAAGAAGCAACATTAACAATTAGCTCTATATTATGGCAAACTATTATAAGAACCAGTACATTTTATTTGCATTTTATTTCATTGGTCTTATCATTATGAATACTAGGTTTCTAGTATACTACCATGTTTCCCCAAAATTAAGACAGGGTCTTATTTTCTTTTGACCCCCCCCCCCCAAAAAAATAAGCGCTTGGCCTTATTTTCAGGGAGATCTTATTATTTTTGAAGTGTAGAAGGCAGCAAGGATGGTCACCTAATGGCTGCTGCTGTTGCAATATTTTCGGGGAAGGCTTATTTTACCGCATGCACACAAAAGCCCGATTGGGCTTATTATCTGGGGAGGTCTTATTTTCGGGGAAACAGGGTAGTCAAAGAGGATTACATGCCATATTATGAATTATAACATATATTTGCTATATGCTAAGCGATCTCTTCTTTCCTCACCCTGTTTTAGTTTAGCACATCAAAAGAACTGAATTAGCTGGTGAAGTGCTTCAGATCTTATTCCCAGGGACTTCTCTGCAACTCTTTAAAGCAGCTTTGTCTTTTCCAAGAACCACACAGTTACTTTTAAGAGTTTTAATGTCACATTAGCTCCCTACAAGCTTTAGAAACTGCCCCAGAGGTGGGTTGCTCTCAGTTCAGCCGAACCTGTAATGGAATTCAGCCCTGGGATACAGAATCGGCAGCAGCCCAGGCCTGCCACAGCCCCGAATCGGTTCCCTTGCCATTGCTGGGCTGCTGCCATTTTGGTTTTCAGTGACTGCATGCGTGCAGTTCACTGTAAATTGTTCTGCACATGCACAAAGAACAATTTACATTGAACAGCGCATGCCCATGCAACGCACGTCTGGCGTGCACGCAGGTTGTGAACCAGTAATAAAACCGACAGGAACCCACCTCTGAACTGCCCTAAAGGTGCTTTTTCAGGAGGCAACTGGACTTTGTTTTTTCTTTGAAGATGCTTTGCTTCTCATCCAAGAAGCTTCTTCAGAGCTTCAGAGCTACCCTAGCTGTTAAACATGACTGTATCTTCCATCTCATTACCCATATTTTGCACATGTGAACTCAGAGCAAATGCCTTTTAATAATTAAACAGAATTTTAAACCAACAAACAGCCCTGTTTTCAAATTTCTGGTCTATGGTGGCTGATCCAGCATTGCTACAACCTGCTGAAGTATGGAAGAGCATGTAATTAATGAATTAGGTAGAGAGAGTGTAATAGCTCTCACCGACCAGCTCCAGAATAGTTCAGAATAGTTTTATCTGCTTCTGGAATCATGTACGACTTCTGGTTGTTTTTCAAAAAATACCCATTTAAAACCCTGCAGTGGGTTGCAACTCAAAGCAGCAAAGACCAACCAAAAAGGTAGTCCTAGAATTATTTTTGCTAGTTTCGCTCAGCCTCAACAACCATTACAATGCTAAGCTGACATCACCCTGATTCCTTATCTGAAACTGTTTATTGCTACAGCCACTGCTACAGTCAGATTGAGAGTCATATGCCTTTTCAAAACAAGCGGATGTATAGAAACAGATCCCTTAAATAAATAAAACATTATCTCCAGCGTTCCTTCTAGCTTTCTTTTCACGTGTGGGGTGTTCAAAGATCATGTAGGACAGCGGTAGTCAACCTGGTCCCTACCGCCTACTAGTGGGCGTTCCAGCTTTCATGGTGGGCGGTAGGGGTTTTGTCCGATACTGAAGCACTTTCCTTTTTTAAAAATTTAATTGACTTTTTAAAAAAAAAATCATAGCATTATTTAAAAACATTTTCATTAGGTTTTCATAAAATCACTATTACTGTGGAACTGGTGGGCGGTTAGAAAATTTTACTACTAACAGAGATACAAAAGTGGGCGGTAGGTATAAAAAGGTTGACTACCCCTGATGTAGGAAAATAGTTTAATGAAAAGCGTTTACTAGCATTCATTTGTGATGATTTGTATGCTTTATATATGACTGTTGTGGCCTGTCGGCCACCGGCCCCTCCAGCAGCCGAATCAGACGAGGAGGAGGTGTGGGTATCAGGGTCAGCGTCAAGGCAACCTGAGAGCTCCAAGGGGAAAGGGGGATGGAGGTTGCAGAGAGAGAGACAGAGGTGGAGTCTGGGACATCCATCAGCCCTCAGATGGAGAGTCAACAGACCCCAAGTCTGGAGGTGGCTGATGAGGAAGAGGAGGGTCCAATGCCTGACATGCGGATACACAAAAGGCAGAGGAGAGGAGAGCAGTGGGAATCTGTGGGCTGATCCTTGGGAAGGAAGAGCCACTGCTACTAGCGAAGTCCCACCTGGAGATAAAAGGCAGGGAGCAGAGATGAATAGATGTGGCAGACAACTATTCATCTCCCTGCTGGACAGACTTGTTAGCCTGCATTGAGAGACAAACTTTTTGCCGTGGCTGCTGGCGCTTCTAATAAAGGAATCATGTCATGTTTGGGGAACTGGGTCAGAACAGTGATTCCATCACACATGTAAGTGATACGTCCACATGTATTTCAAGCTATAATAACTTCATTTTGGCAGTGTGCAAAACCTTAACTGAGAACTATGACCAGGATAGGCTGAAAGTCTCATTGATGGTTTACTTTATTATTAGTCATACAATTCAGACAAAGGGAACATTGGTAGGCCTGCATGGCATGGGACCAGAGGTGGATTCCTACCAGTTCAGCCCAGTTCGGCTGAGTAAGTAGTAACTCCGCCTACCACGCCCCTGAACTGGTTCTATCAGTGGCGGTGCCATCTTGATTTTCGGTTCTGTGCATGTGCAGAATAGTCTTCATTGCAGAAATTTAATTTTTTCACTTTTTCTAACGTGCGCATGCGCAGAGCTTTTTAGGTACAAATGCCTAAATTTTGAGTGCTGAACCAGCCGTAATGCCAGCAGCAGCCCACCCCTGCATGGGACCAGATTATCTGAGGGACTGCCTCTCCCCAATTACATAGGTCAGGCAGAAGAGATACGTTACAGGCCCCTTCTATTAAGGAATACACTTAGTCCTCAATTTATGACCACAATTGAGCCCAAAATTTATGCCGCTAAGCAAGAGTTAGTTATAGTTATAGTTTGATTGATTTGTATGCCGCCCACTCCCGAAGGACTCTGGGTGGCTTACAATAAAACAAGGGAGGGGAATAATACACAAACAACATTAAAATATACAACAGTCACAATCTCCGGGGGGCTGAATATTACGAGAGCCCCCCGGCCTGCTGGAGCAGCCAGGACTTAACAGCTTTGCGGAAGGCCGGGAGGGTAGTAAGGATCCAGATCTCCACGGGGAGATCGTTCCAGAGGGCTGGCGCTGCAACAGAGAAAGCTCTCCCCTGGGGAGTCGCCAGCCGACATTGGCTGGCAGATGGAATCCGGAGGAGATCTAACCTGTGTGATCGAATCGGTCTATGGGAGGTGATCGGCAGGAGGCAGTCTCTCAGGTACCCAGGTCCGATGCCATGAAGGGCTTTATGGGTAACGACCAGCGCCTTGAATGGATCCGGAGACTAATGGGTAGACAGCTGTTAAGCAAGCTTCAACCCATTTTATGACCTTTCTTGCCACAGTTGTTAAGTGGATCACTGCACTTGTCAAGTTAGTAGCATGGTTGTTAAATGAATCTGGCTTTCCGTTGATTGTCAGATCATCACAGAAGGTGATGACATGATCCTGTGGAGACCAAAGCCATCATCAACAGATGTCATTTGTCAAACATCCAAACGTTGATCAATAACATACCTCACATGTGGCCAGAATTTGAAAACGACATTTAATGCCGCACAGTTTCTGACTAAAATGGTCCAATTGAGATCGGCATATGCTGGCCTGATTGGAGTAAATTGCAGGAGTGATACAGAAATGCAATTTTATGTCATTTTATTTCATTTTATATATTTATGAATTAAATTATTGTATTTTACCCTATTCTCATTTTAAATTGTTTGTATAGGATTTTGTGGGTAATATGTGTTTGAACCTTGTATGTTGATATGGCCTATAGCAGGGGTGTCCAAACTTGGGGACTTTAAGACTTGTGGACTTCAACTCCCAGAATTCACCAGCCGATTGGCTGGTGAATTCTGGGAGTTGAAGTCCACAAGTCTTAAAGTCCCCAAGTTTGGACACCCCTGGCCTATAGGCTAATCAATAAATAATGATGATGATCATGATCATGTGACCACAGGGATGTTGCAACGGTCATAAGTGTGAAAAAAACAACCGTAAGATACTTTTTTCGATGTCATTCTAACTTCAGACCAACGAAGGGCTGTAACTAGTTCGGATGAACCGGTAGCTCCGATGATCAGCTGGGAGCGAACCGGTTCTCTCTGATGAACAAGTGGGCCCGCCTGACCGCCCCTGAGTTATACAGACCTATATCGTCCCAACTGATTCGCGCAGCAGAATGGATTGCCGCACCTCCGCTGTTTTCCTCCGCAGCAGTAATGCAGAAAGTAAATTTTCTCCACACTCTGCATGAGCACGCAGCAAAGCACACGATCACCGAACTGGTTTTTAAACTGGTAGGATCCCACCACTGGTTGAAAGCAGTGGTGGATTACTCTTACTGTCACTACTGGTACGCTGACCGCCGTCTGTCCGTGTACGTGCCTGACATGTGCTGCACATGTGCCTGATGCAATCCACCATCCCTATGACACCCTGCTGCTGGTCAGGGCGCGTGTAGGCTCTGAAGGCTGTGTGCACATGTGCAGTGTGCCTTTTGGAATAAATACAGCTATAGAGCGCGGGCGGGTGGGTGAGCCAAACGAGCCACTGCCACTCAGCTGCTCCAGGCCACTACCAATACGGCCGTACCGGTTAGGACCGGCAGCAACCCACCACTGGTTGTAAGTCAAGGACTACCTGTAGCATCTGACAGGGCCTAGCAACAAAGTCTTTTCAGTCATGGCGCCCATCCTTTGGAACATTATCCTAAGAGCCGAGGTGGCGCAGTGGTTAGGGTGCAGTACTGCAGGCCACTTCAGCTGACTGCTAAGCTGCAGTTCAGCGGTTCAAATCTCACCGGCTCAAGGTTGACTCAGCCTTCCATCCTTCCGAGGTGGATGAAATGAGGACCCAGACCGTGGGGGCAATATGCTGACTCTGTAAACCGCTTAGAGAGGGCTGAAAGCCCTATGAAGCGGTATATAAGTCTAACTGCTATTGCTATAGATAAGATAGAACCTGACTCTACTGATTTTTTTAAAAGGCCCTGAAGTTATAATTTTGCTGTCTAGCTTTGGAGGCTGGGATCCATTGGTCGTATGAGTTACAGTTGGGATTAGGGTTCAAGAGTTACAGTATATCAAATGCTGTAAATGCTAGTCCTCGACCCACACTAACTTATCTAAGGACCGTTCAAAGTTACAACAGCACTGGAAAAAGGGACTCATGACCATTTTTCACAATTATGTCCCTTGTAGCATCCCCATGATCGTGCGATCAAAATTCAGGTGCTTGGCAACTGACTCTTATATATGACGGTGGCAATGTCACACAGTCATGGGATCTCCTTTTGCAACCTTCCGACAAGCAAAGTCAATGGGGAAGCCAGATTCGCTTCAAAACCGTGTTACTAAGTTATCAACGGCAGCGATCCGCTTAATAACTGTGGCAAGAAAGGTCGTAAAAAGGGGGGAACTCACTTAACAAAGGGTTCACTTAACAACAGAAATTTTGGGCTCAGTGTGGTCGTAAGTCGAGGAGTAGCCGTATTGCCCGCTGATCGCAATACTAGTGGAATTTTTGTTTTTAATATGGTAATATTTGATTTGCTTTTCCCTACAGATTTCTTGCTATTTTGATTTCGATTGTTGCAAGATGCCCGGCACTATGTATATAAATAGGGCAGCTGTACCAAAATAAATCAATCACTAGAGTATAATCCTGGAAATTTAAAACAAATTGTTCATGGTCAGCCTCACTTCCCTTTGGCTCTGAAAGCACTGCCAACTTGCTAGTATGGAAATGTTTGGGGAATAGGACCAGGGAGTTGAGAATAGGGAAATTTGGAAGATCAACACTTCTAGTGGATGCCAAATAGGAGAAAGTTGTTTTGCAATATGACTTAAACCTCGTAAGGGGTTTTTAAAAGGATGAAACCGATTAAACAAATTACTGTCAAAATTGAATGCAACATTTCTTTTACTTTCTCATTGACTTGAATGCAGAAAGCAGGGGGGTGGGACCTGTCAATCACTATGTAGTCCAGGCCTTGAGTTAACAGGCATTTTGGAAGTGTTTCGTGGAAGATTTAAAGTAGTGTTTTAACTTGAAAGATGTTTTATTCTTTGACAGGCACATACACACCGAACGAACTGTCATCTGCTTGCATAATTGAAAACAGACTGTTTTGCTGGGTAGTGTACTAACTAGTAATAATTAATGTGTAGAACTAAATAACACGTACAGCCACATAAATAAAATGTTCCTTTGGACATTCTACTGGCATTTGATTCTATGTAGCAGGAAATCTTTCTCATAACTTAAAAGCAAGCTTATAAAACAAAATTAAGCAGCTTATCATTTTATACAAAAATGTAGATCTCTCATTTCAACTGCCCTTTCCTTGTATGTTTTCAATGAATATTTACAATAGACAAATGACCTTTGAGAATAGATTGTGTGCATCAGAAACATATCCCATACATACTAGTGATTCCCCCCCAGTTCCAACGAATGGGGGTATTCCTTAGCTAGCCATATAAGTAGACACATCAAGTTACACATAGTGTTCTAAATATTGAACACTATATTGGGTGAAATCTAGCAGGTTCTGACAGGTTCTGGAGAACCGGTAGTGGAAATTTTGAGTAGTTCGGAGAACTGGCAAATGCCACGTCTGGCTGAGTGGGGTGGGATTGGAGATTTTGCAGTATCCTTCCCCTACAATGGCCACTAAGCCACACCACACCTGCCAAGCCACACCCACAGAACCAGTAGTAAAAAAATATGAATTTCACCACTGTCTATAAGACCTTGGGTCACTGTGTTGGACAATCAGAAGATCTGTGGGGAATTTTGTAAAATGAACATCTACCCATATTCAATTGCTCTTTCCAGAGAAAACTATAACTAGGAATTAGACATCAGTGCAATTTCCTCTAAAGCCTTCCTGGTGGAGGGCTTAGACCAGAGGTGTCAAACTCAAGGCCCAGGGGCTGAATCCGGCCCATGGGATGCTTAGATCTGCCCCGCAGGACCATCCTGGAAACAGCCTGTGGTGCCTCTGCCAGCGAAAACAGAGCTCACAAGGGCAGTGGGAAGCCCTCCTGAGCTCCATTTTCACTGGCACAGGGTTGCAGGAGGCTGTTGCAGGTGAAAATGGCACTTGGGAGCCCATTTTCTCTGGCAGAGTGCTTGGGCCACCACAGGCACCCCTGACACGAGTAATGTTGAGATGTCCACGAGTAATATTGAGTTTGACTCCCCTGGCTTAGACTGACTAAAAGCCGAGATGGATTTGAGCCAGAAAGCCCATGGATCACTGTTTTTAAGAGCTTGGCCAAACAACTTTTTCCTGCTGCATTGCATCTTCAGGAAACCAAATCTTAGTAACAGGAGTAACGCAATCTGTTTAGCATTTTTAGCCTGGTCTTCTCTCTCCATTTTTCCATATTTACTTCTACTGTACAGATAAGAAGACTATTCACTTTACTCTTTGGATTTTTCCAAATTATTAAAGTTCACGAAAGGATAAAATGTTTTGATTTTTTTTTTTTTTTTAAAGATTTTGTTTGGCCATATGTTCTACATAGCTACGTGTGTCCTAGCTGGTGCTCATAAAAGAAAGAAAAAGCATTCCAATTTAGCATTGGCTAGCTATGGTACATTAAGTTCCAAATCCCTGTGTGAATTTATGCAAAACAGTTATGCAACCATATGTCCATAATAAAAGAATTGGGAAAAGGCCCTTTCTCCTTAGCTGTACTGGTTTATGTCCTCATGCCAGAAATCCGATTCAGATGTCCTTTTGTCCTCATATTCCCCCCCCCCTCTTTTTTTTAGTTCACAAAATCCTTAATTGAGGTCAAATATGGTATGTTCACTGTAAATATCTTTCTTCTTGGCTACCATTATAGTCCTTTGGTATAAATGAGGCAGTTTAATTGCATCATCTGATCTAATCTGAGATTACACGATATTTCTACAGATGCTTGGCTTAATTTTAACGGCCCTCTTAACCAGTCCAAGTGCTCAAAGCAATCCGTGTTAGAATGTTACATAAGTTCCAAAAAAGAAGTGTTAAAACTACACAAACTCTTCCACTGGCTGATAAACTGAAATAGCTGTTTTGAATTTGAAAGGGTTTCTTTGCAAAAGTAAAGAATCTGAGCAAGATCATGATAGAATTTCAAATGTTTAGCGTGATATGTGTTTTGGTTCATTATGAATGGAAGTATAATGATAATTCATAACTTTGTGGTCCTTGGTGCTCTCTGAACTTGGTTTTTCTTGCAGACGTTTCATTACCGAGCTAGGTAACAACATCAGTACCGTCCCAAAGGTGCTTTTTCAAGAGGCGACTGGGTTTCTGGTTTGGAAGACGTTTCGTTTCTCATCCAAGAAGCTTCTTCAAAGCTGAAGAAGCATCTTGGATGAGAAGTGAAATGTCTTCAAAGAAAACCAAGAAAGTCCAGTTGCCTCTTGAAAAAAACACCTTTGGGACAACCATGACCTGGATGACTGAGAATCTCTGTAGATATTTAGCTAGTACTGTATTGACAATCTTACCTATAGCACCAAGGATCCCACAGTTAACCCTGAGCTACAAGTATTGTATTCAATTGGTAGTTCATAACTTTTCTGACTCCCCAAATATAAGCACTCCAAAATGTGCCTATTGGCATGAAAACTAACCTCATCCTGTTTTTATCTCTCAAGGTGTCAAACATTCAAGCTAGAACAGTTTCGCTCACTTGGTCTCCTCCAAATGGTCTTTCAAGTGAAGATAGACTCAGCAATGGTTTGCCTTATACTTGTACTTACGAAGTTGCCTTATCAGACAAAGGGAGGGATGGAAAATACAAAACAATCTACAGGTAAAATTCTGCATGTGCACGACGTTAAGTGTCATGGTTTCTATTTGAAGCAGCAAGGCATGGAAGCAAATCCACATTTTTTTTTGTAGAGTTGAGTACCATTTCATTATCAAAATGAAAGGACGGCAGTTTGGCGGTTCGAATCCCTAACACTGCGTAACGGAGTGAGCTCCCGTTATTTGTCCCAGCTTCTGCCAACCTAGCAGTTCGAAAGCATGTAAAAATGCAAGTAGAAAAATAGGGATTCCCTTTGGTGGGAAGGTAACAGCGTTCTGTGCGCCTTCGGCGTTTGGTCATGCAACATCCACATGATCACGGAGACGTCTTCGGACAGTGCTGGCTCTTCAGCTTTGAAACGGAGATGAGCAGCGACCCCTAGAGTCGGGAACAACTAGCACATATGTGCGAGGGGAACCTTTACATTTACCTAGAATATGAATAGGTGAAAAAAGAGGTGGAAATCTTTTAGATTTCTAACTCCCTCCATTTGTGCACCTGTTTATTACAATATTAATAAATGTTTAGGTCTACTAGAAACCAAAATTATTATGTTTACCATGCTATGTGATCTATGCATGCAAATTCTTGTTCCAATTTGGTTTGGATTAGTGTTAAACTTCTGTTGTGAATATTTGTTAATTTTCCCATAGTTGCATGTTTCCAATCAGATATTGTTGGGATTATATTTTTCTTTTGGTATTGAGCAAAATTTATTCTCATTACTGAGGTCATGTATATAATTGGAATATATTGGATGGGATCTTAATATATAGGGCATATTTGCTGAATAATTCAGTACTGCACTTTTTATTTTGTTTATTTGTTACAACTCTGTCTCTTTTCCAGTGGAGAAGAATTGGAATACAAACTGAAAGATCTTAGGCCTGCAACAGAATATCATGTCAGGTGAGACTTCGCAACTTAATACATTTTATTCTAGATATCATAGTAGACATTCCAAAATTGATGTGTTCTGGCAAATGTTGACAACAGTAACGATGCATGAATGTTTTAAAATAAGCATGTTTTTCACTTTGGGGATTCAGCCAAGTAAATGCTGACAAATATCCCAAACTGACTATCAGCTTTCAGTAATGTATCATAGAAGGGGTTGGTTTTTTTAGCTGTTCACAAAATTTTCTAGCCTTGTCAATATTCGCAAGGCTTAACAGAGCATGGAACTTTTTGGAACATGGTAGTAAAGTCGTGTTGTGGCCTGCCAGCAGAGCTTGCAGCAGATTCGGAGAGTGAGGAGGTTGGGGAGGAACATGGGCCAGTCCTGGAGTCTGGGGAAGGCTCTGATGAAGGCTCTGTGTTAGAGGCAGAGAGAGAGCCAGGGCCGTATGCCAGTTATCAGATGTCTTTCAGAGTCAGACATCAGTGGAGCAGACGAACAGCTGGAGCCTGTTCCCAGTGTGCACTTGCGAAGAGTTCCTGGACAAAGGGAACAGCTAAAGAACAGGGGTCGGCTTGGGAGTAAGGCCAAGGGTGGATGTTGAATGGCCCCTCCCAGAGGAAATAAAAGAGGAGCGAAAATGGAATGGAGTATGCAGGAGACAATTAGTTTGCTTAATTGGTTCGTGACTCTCCCGAGACTCCTTGCCAAGTTTTGCAGATATCAGCCTGGCAGCTGTCCAAGGCAGATAAGGTCTGTGACTGTAAATCCTCCCTTGAAAGACTTTGTTGGATGTGAATGAGCAGAATTCACAATAACTTAATAAAAGGGGTTTTTGTTTGCTTCATGCTCTTGGGAAGCCTAGATCAGGACAAGTAGATAAAATTAAGCCTGTGAAAATGCTGTGTTTTTTAAAATTACATTGGACAAGGACTGGTGATTCTCTTTGCCAGCTGTCCATTTTTAAAATTTCTGATGATTCCTAAATCTCAAGTTAAATTTTTAGAATGGGTTTTATATGATTCTCAGATGCATTACAAGAACATTTGACAACCTGAAGCCTCCATGCAGTCATTAGCCTTATTCTGGCCAGCTGAAGCCACCATGACCATTGATTTATTTATTAGATTTATATCATATTAATTTATCATTGTTTTTCTAATTGCTGTAAAACCCTTAAGTTTCCATCATCCCCAACTCTGCAATCTCAAAGGAATTGCTTTTAAAAGACTGGATTCAAACTTTTCAAGATTTTTAAAGATTTTCTACCTGACTTGAAAAAAGGGGAGTTTTCTCTCTCTGTCCTGAATGCTTTTGCATCTAATCACGCTGGACGTAATTCCTCACAAACAGGAAGAGTTTGTCAGTATTACTGGGAAATAAGAATAAAGTCTTTAGAATCAGTGTTACTAGATGGTGTTCTAAAAACAGAAGAAATCGTTCAGTTCCGCTTTGTAAGACGCTGAACAAGAATGACATTTTGTATCTACGACCAGGAAATAATTCAGCTTTTCACATTTGAATAGTGGCTTAATTATGCCAGCCATTTCAGGAGGATGAAAGAAATAAATAGAAAATCTGTTATGGAACATTCGCTATAGATAAACATGCCAGAGTGAATAATCACAGAAGCTGAGAATTGTGGGATGGATCTAGACTTAGATTCAGTTAAATTAAGAGGACCTAAATTTGTAAGCATCTTAACTCCATTGGTTTCTAATGAACCACTCTGAGCAGGGATGTCAAACTCAAGATCTGCAGGCCTCATCCAGCCTGTGGGGGGCTTAGAACTTGCCCATGGGCTACCTTGGAAACAGTGAAGGACCGGCCTGTGGTGCCTCGCAGGCAGCCTCCCTGCAAGGCAGGAGGAGCGCCTGTGTGCCCTGAGTGCTCTGCCAGCGGAAATGGGCTTTCGGGCTCTGTTTTCACTGGCAGAGGGTTGCAAGGCCGTCACAGCCTAAAACGGAGCTCGGGAGCCCATTTTCGCCAGCAGAGCACTCAGGGTTCCACAGGCACCCCCAACACAAGTGACGTTGAGCTGGCTATTCCCACCAGGGCCACGCCCACCCCTAGGCCAAAAACAACCTTGATGCGACCCTCAATGAAATCGAGTTTGATACCCCTGAGTATTGTGCCAGACTAAGGAACAAATTTCTGAATTTCTCTTTATAATCAGAAACCCGCTTCTGACTACAAATAGTCATCCAAACCCAGGATGAGTATATTCCTGAATTTTAAAAAGAAATTTACGTTAGCCAGTCACCGCAACAAAGATTATTTGAACTCCTGTTCTTGCTTCTGAGAAAATTTGCTGCTTTATTTTTATTTTGTTTCATATCTTCTTTCATTTTGTATTCACATATCAATAATAAAGGTGGCTGTCAGGTATAATAAAAGAAAGTGAGGTCCCATCCAAACACTAACCAAGGACAGTCCTGCTTAACTTGTGAGACTAGCCAAATGCTGCCATCTGCTGAAGTTTTTTTTTTGTTTTTTATGAAGTTATCCAGCAGATAAAATAATTTTATTATTACCCTAGATTATGCAAATGGAGTTTATATCAAGGCAAGCCATTAAAGTACACAAAGATCTGGATGTTATTTTAGGTCTAGATTGCAGTCATTAATAATTGGATGTTGTTTCACTGTTCTTTGAAATACATCTTTATATTTTGTTCCAATGCAGCTAAGCAGGCTGCTCACATCTATCATAAGTACAAAACGGCCAATTAACAACAACCCCCCAAAAAACCAATTACAAATTAAAACTTAAGACAAAGAATAAAAAGCAAAAGCAATGAGAAGAAGATGGCAAGTTACATATAAACATTTCGCCTATATGTCAAGTATTTAACAATATCACAAGATAAGTCAGAAGAAAAAAATCAGACCCCTCAATTTTTTTTACATAAGCGTCAGAAAAAAATCTGACATCCATTATTTCAAATAATATCTTGTTTTGGTCTATGAACTTGAAATAGAATCTTTTGATGAAACGATTTCAGTCTTAAATCTGATGAAAACTTTGACAATCTTTAAAATTTGCTCCCATAGGTGTGAAATGATTTCAACTTTTAAAACATTTAACATTTGATACAAATAGGATGTGGGTGTGAACTCAATTGGAAATAAAAGGATATCTGGACTTTAAAAACAGCTAAGGTGTCTGGTCCAAATTGAGTTATCAAGACAGGACACTTGAGTTGATTTTATTGCTACTGTTGTTAATTAGGCAAACAACATTATACGTGAGATTAAGAGACAGCCTTCAAATAACAATTACAGAGCAATTGGTTTAAAGTAATTATTCTGGATTCCACCCATAACATCTTGTCATCTATTTTTAAGATAGAATTCTTCCATAAGGTTAAATATGTAAGAGGCTCATCATAAAAATCTTAATTTACAAACCCCAAATCTAGCTGCTATCAGTACCAGAAATGAAAGATCTTTTTACTATATTTTGACCCAAGTAGCAATAACAAAAGCACTTAGATTTATATACCGCTTTACAGTGCTTTACAGCCCTCTCTAAGCGGTTTACAGAGTCAGCCTATGGCCCCCAACCATCTGGGTCCTCATTTTACCCACCTTGGAAGGATGGACGGCTGAGTCAACCTTGAGCCTGGTGGGATTTGAACTGCCAAATTGCAGGCGGCTGTCAGTCACAAGAAGTAGCTTGCAGTACTGCCCTCTAACCACTGTGCCACTGTGGCTTATGTAAATATCACCATTTGAGTGGTAATAACATTCCAATGTGTCCAGTGGTGGGTTGCAACTGGTATAACAACCAGTTTGTTGAGTACATGTTTTGCGCACATGCGTAGCGTTAAAAAACGTCCCATTTTAAGCTCTACAACTTACCTTCTATTGCAGCGCCGGTGGGTAAAACAACTGAGGCACAGCAATCCACTGTGCCACATGAATCAGCGGAGCTGAAAAACATGGAAATATAGGAGAGGAGGATAGGGTAGGGGTGGGTGGGCGGGGCCAACTAATCACCGGAACTACTGGTTCTCCTGAACTGGTCTGAACCAGCTGAATCCCACCCGAATGTGTCTCACAAAGAACAGTCTTCTACATTTTCAACACTCAGTGCTATTTTTTGGAAATATTAACCCTCATATGCTTAGGCTTAAGACTCACTTTATTGTCACTTTGAATGTTCACCAATCAGCATACATTCAAATGAAATTATATTGCATTGCATACACGGGGTGGTGTGAAAACTGCAGGGCATTTTGAGTCCTGTTGCTAGCATAAATTGTTAAAGAATGCCACAATTCTTGCTTCTCCTGATAAATTCTCCTGATAGAGAGATTCGGAGAGGAGGGAAACCATTCAAAAGCACAAGGACAGAGAAAGACCCTTAGGCATTTTCAGCTCAGCCGTGGGGTTAGATCGGGATAGTGGCATCGCCATTTGAAAAAATAAAACTAAATTTAGAGTTGGCAAGGCATTTGTCTAGACTTGAATGCAGTTAATTTTATGTACTCTGGAAGGTTCTTTTTGGGAAACTGAGTAATCACCCTTAAGCATTGGAGCTGGTATCTCCCCACCCCACCCCCAGTGGTGCCATGGTCTTTTACTACTAATATCAGCACAATATACCCTGTTTTCCCCAAAATAAGACCTCCCCGGATATTAAGCCCAATTGGGCTTTTGGGCACATGCGCGAAAATAAGCCCTCCCCCCCAAAATAAGCTCTCCCTGAAAATATTGCAACACAGCAGCAGCTATAAGGTGACCACGCTCACCACCTCCTGCACCTCAAAAATAATAAGACCGCCTCCAAAATAAGGCCAAGCACTTATTTTGGGGGTCAAAAGAAAAGAAGACCCTGTCTTATTTTCGGGGAAGCACGGTAATTCTTCTTCCCTTCAATCCATTGCATAATACTGGGGTCTTCTTTTAATCTGACCTAACCAGACATCTTTATTTTATTTATTTAAAACATGTCTATCCTGCTTCCTTACAGCTAAAATAACCTAGTTATCCAATTCTTTTTCTGTCTAGTCCCTTCTCATGAAATTCAGTCTAATTAAAAAATTGGCCCCTGGATAATTTAGGGCTTTTGATTAGGGCCATGTACAGAATATGTATGATTAAACTAACCTCCAGATGGGAGAAATTTGTAAATGAATAAATTTGTTCTAATTCTCACCAGTGTCTCATATTCGGAGTCACAATAAGGGCTTCAGGTGTGAATGAGGGCCCTGAAGTTGCCTATTTTGGCTAAAACTCCTCCAGACATTGTGTAGGAATTAAAACACTGCTCCTATAGCAGGGGAGCTTGTTAAATCATGGGTAATAATACTAAATACATTAATTCATAATTAAATGTGCCTAATCTAGTGTTTTTGCATGCAGCAATCCTTTTAAAAAGTCCACATAATTATGTTTATACTGTGCTCTTAGAAGGGACGCTCTGGCTCAGTGGCAAAGTCGCTGAGGTTGTCAATCAGAAAGGTTGGCAGTTTGGCAGTTCGAATCCCTAGCGCCGCATAACAGAGTGAGCTCCCATTACTTGTCCCAGCTTCTGCCAACCTAGCGGCTCTTTTGATAGATTGAGTAATGTCATGAAACTCACCCAATAATTATTAATCAATAATAATAATAAGTGCAGTTTCTTAAACTTTGTTCCATTTTTCAGGATACACGCTATGTACAATTCCGTGAAAGGATCTTGCTCAGAACCCATCAGTTTCATCACCCGTAGCTGTGCTCCAGAATGTCCTTTTCCACCTAGGCCTTCACACAGGACCAAAAACTCATTGACTTTACAGTGGAAGGTAAATCTTCTGAGGAACATGTCTGTCTGTAGGCAGTCTTCTCTCTTCTGAAATTCTTCAGGTTTCCATTTTTTTCTCCTTAACCCGCAGCAGTGATGGGTTGCAAGCGGTACGCCCTGGTACGGGCGTACCGGTGCCTGCCGGAACACCGGGTACCATTCTGGTACGGTGCTCTGGTGGGCTCACCCACCCGTCCTTCATTCTTACCTGTCTTTAAACTCTCTGGCGCTTCCATGCACACGCACAACGCGTACAGCGCCTGCGCAACGCTCCACCGAGCAGCTGGAGCATCGCGGAGGCTTGTGGAGGTGTCGCTGGAGGGTAAGACACATGCGCGCGCTGTGGGTGTGTGTGCGCGCACACTGCACGCATTCATGTGGAGGATGCCGGGCCCCATTGCAACCGTACTGGTTGCAATGGGATCCAGAACCCACCACTGACCCCCAGGTAGATAAAATTTATGATTGGAAGGTGTATCACTCCACCATACCTTGAAGGTGTGAAGCTAGGAAACACTGTTTGGCTTTTCTCTGCATGTGAACATATATTGTGTCTGTGTATTTAAAAAACATATTAATGAACTGTTTTTCATTGCATCCAAACAAGGCACTTTGGAAGGATAAAGTTCTTTTAGCTGGGAAAGCCAGCATCTTTCCCATCTAGCTAACAAGAAAAGTGAGACTTGCTAATTATTATTTTTTCTTACATTTTTACACCTTTTCAAGTTAAAGTTCCCAGGCTGATTCAAAAATAAAAACACAAATATAATGATTGATTGATTGATTGATTGATTGATTGATTGATTGATTGATTCTGCAATACAGGCAATCCTCAATTTACAAGCACAATTGAGCCCAAAATAAAACGAGGCAATAATTTTTTAAGAAACAAAAGATGACAAAAAGTAGAGGCGGTAAGAACAAGATGCAAATCCATACTATCCAAGAAGGACTTTAATTACCCTTGTCAAAGGCCTCAATGTATTCTGTCAACTTTTCTGGATGTTAATAGCCAGAGGAAGATGGCAAGAGAGAGGTTGGAAACTCGGAATAAATGGTTTCTCTTCTACCGAATTACAGGTTTCCTTTCAAGGCAAAGAAAATTGTCAGTAATCGAGCTTGGAGAAAATGCCTAGTTTCCAACGCTATAAGAATTGCTTTCAGATTTAAGGGGATTTTAACCCTCTTTTAGTTAGGAACTGGATTATTTCATACAACTTTGTGGATCTTTTTTAAAGGGCTGTTTTCTGCCTTATCCCTGAGCAATCTTAGATCTTAACCACTGATTCTCATCTTAAAAATTAGTAGGAATGTTACTACTGTTACCATATATAAAAGACAACCTTTTCTATTTAAAAAATACCCAATATGCTATTCCCCATAGTTAGGCTAATATTAACCATGTCAACGTACATCTTCTAATAAAGGGATTGATATGGACAAAATTTTTCAAAAGGGAGGGGAAAAATCACACAGCCCATCAACACTGTAAGCTACTCTATGTAAACAGGAAGCAAATCCCATGTTTTAGCACTGGAGATACCTAACAGAACAGAATATAAGGGAATAACAGAGTTGGAAAGGACCTTGGAGGTCTTCTAGTCCAACCCTCGGATCAGGCAAGAGATCCTATACCATTTCAGACAAATGTTTTTTTAGTCTCTGAAACATTCACATGCAATCAACCAACCTCAGAAAGCACCAAGATCTCCATCCTACAAATTTTATGTGTAAAATTTATATCCCACCTTTTCTACAGGTGTTCAGGGTGATGTAGATTAAAGTCCCTTTTTCAAATGAACTTCCATGGCTGAAGGTGCTCTTGAACCTGATACTCCCAGGCCAACTCCAACATCTTAATTAACATACCACACCAGCTCTTTTAAAATGTGTTACTATTCTCTTGCATGAGTGGGATGCGGTGGCTCAGTGTCTAAGACGCTGAGCTTGTGAATCAGGAAGGTCAGCAGTTCGGCGGTTCAAATCCCTAGTGCCATGTAACAGAGTGAGCTCCCGTTACTTGTCCCAACTTCTGCCAACCTAGCAATTCGAAAGCACGTAAAAATGCAAGTAGAAAAATAGGGACCACCTTTGGCAGGAAAGTAACAGCCTTCGATGTGCCTTCGACGTTTAGTCATGACTGGCCACATAACCATGGAGATGCCTTTGGACAATGCTGGCTCTTTGGCTTTGAAACAGAGATGAGCACTGCCCCCTAGAGTCAAGAACGACTAGCACATATGTACGAGGGGAATCTTCACCTTTACCTTTTACTCTCTTGCATCATTTAATGATGTTGTAACCTCCAAAACACCTGAGGGTAGAGCAAGAAGCAAGGGTAATCAAGGAGAGAAGCAATTTAGAACTGAGGAGAAATTTCCTGACGGTTAGAACAATTAATCAGTGGAATAGCTTGCCTCCAGAAGTTGTGAATGCCCCAACACTGGAGGTCTTTAAGAGGATATTGGATAGTCATTTGTCTGAAATGGCATAGGGTCTCCTGCCTAAGCAGGGAGTTGGACTAGAAGACCTCCAAGATCCCTTCCAACTCTGCTATTCTATTCTATCCTATTCTAATAAGAGCAAGAATTCCTACACTTCCTGGCTGAAAGCATGCCATTTTTTGAAAGAATTAAGGCATCAGTGAGATTCATAATGATCCTGTTTTTCTTTTCATGGCATTGCCATCGATCTAAGCTTCCTGTTGTGGAATTTTCTGGTGTCTTTTTTGTTTGTTTGTTTGAATAACATTTATTCCATGACCTTCTCCAACCTTCTGTTATGTTTATTTACACAGGCCCCAATTGACAATGGTTCAAGAATCACCAGCTACCTTTTAGAGTGGGATGAAGTAAGTGCCAATTATTTTAGAAGGAGAAAATAAAAACCTTTGTCCTTTATCTTAATTTGTCTCTACATGCTTTATCCAAATGCAGGGGAATGAGAACATGGAAAAATTGTTCCATTGGTTTGTTAATTGATTATTTAGAAATAAATGAGCATTTCTGAATATTTTTTTACGAATACTGTCCTCCCAAATTTGTCTCTTTCAAGGTTCCTAACATCCACAATTATGGGTGTGGGACAGTGGTGGGTTCCTACCGGTTTGGACCAGTTTGGCCGAACCGGTAGTGGTTTGTTGTCCTGGGTCACCAGAACCGGCAGTGACCCAGGCCTGCCACGCCTCCAAACCAGTGGTTGGCATGCTCCCCCCCCCCTATTTTTTAATGTTCTGCGCATGTGCAGATCTATTTATGGGCACCTGCACCAGCAGCAACCCACCACTGGTGTGGGGGTAGAATTAATCTGGAACGATCTCCCCGTGGAGATCCAGACCCTCACCACCCTTCCGGCTTTCCGCAAAGCCACTAAGACCTGGCTGTTCCGGCAGGTCTGGGGCTGATGGGTTCCCAGCCCCACTTAAACTGTTGTGACTGTTGTTTTGTTTTTAACTTGCTTGTCTTGTGTTCTGTTTGTATTCCCCTTCCCTTTGGTTTGTTAGCCGCCCTGAGTCTCTCGGGAATAGGGCGGCATACAAGTTGAATAAACATTCCAAACTTTTTCACTCCCTTCACTTTTTTATAAAACAGACAACTGTAAAATCAGGTTTTCAAAAACAATCTGACATATAACCACATTTCTGTGGGAGTCAAATGCCCCCAAATCACAAGTTTGTCTACAAAGTCTGGTTTGTAAAGGAATACATTTCAAGTATAAAATTTACATTTCCCTAATACGAAATAGTCCTTGACTTACAACCTCAATTGAGCCCGGAACTTTGATCATAAGTCATTACTGCCGAAGGTCAAGTTACCACATGACTGGACTCAATTTTATGACTCTCTTCATGATGGTTGTTAAGCGAGCCACCATGGTTGTTCAGCAAATCACCCATTCGTTAAGTGAATGACAATGGTAGTAAGTCTAAATTTAACTTATCCAATGGTGATGTCTTGCCATTTGGGGCTGGAAATTTTCACAAAAGTCACAAAATCTGATCGCTTGGCTTCAGGATGGCGCAGTTGGTTGAAAATGCAGTTAGGTGGCTGCAGGAGTGATGCAGCAGTTGTAACTTCAAGGGATGGTTTTACATATCTTTTCTCAACTCAGTTATAACAATAAAAGGAAAGGACAAGCAAGAAAAACAAATGCTTGATCCATCACCTACAAGAATATACTGACATTTTATAGATAAACTAGGCGATAACCCAGTGTTGCCTGGATATTTATTTATCCTAATCCTGTATTAGACAGGAAAAGCCCTGATTTTGGCAACAATTAAATTAGTTGCAAATGTTTTCCCTGTGCCCCCAGAAGCATCAAGGAAAGCGATACCACCTTGTTGTTTTGCTAGCTTCTTGTCCGCGATATTTGGGTTCCACCACAAATCCGCGGTAGACTAAAGCGCGCTCGACGAAAGCGCGTACGTGACGTCATCACAGCGTGACGAAAACGGCACGTTGTGAGCGGTAAATTTAAAATTAACGCGAAAACCTTACCCTAACCCCCCCAAACCTAACCCTAAACCTAACCCTAAGCCTAACCCTTAACCTAACCCTAAACCTAACCCTAACCCTTAACCTAACCCTAACCCTAACCCTTACCTTTATGTGAATCGGCTTGCTTTAATTTAATTTTAATTTTAATTTAATTTATTTTTAATTTTATTTGTCGCGCTGCTGATGACGTCACGTACGCGCTTTGATCGGGCGCGCTTTAGTGGACCGCGGTTTTGACGGGTCATGGATATTTGCACTAAGCTGTTTGAGGTTGTAGTTCTTTTCTGGTCTGTAATGTGTGTGAAGTACGTCGTGTCGGTCTTCTGCAGGCAGACCAAGTTGCAGTAACGTTTTATTGATCGTGGCCACACATTTGTCCTCAAAAATAATCAAAACCTTGCTGAAAATGTCCAGACCAATCTAATGTTGGATTTTTCCCCCTTACCAGAGGGAGCCGCCTTGTGGAGTACTGTAAAGCCATTACCATGACAACTCCACTGCACTGTACAGTAGAAGCCATTTATGGCAGTACGGTAGAAGCCATTTGAAGGCTGTATCTTAACAGAACACACACCCTAAGGGGGTTGGGGTTGGGGTGTCTTACCCCCACAGTAATTGTTTCCAGAGAGTAAGTCGTCTGTGTACCAAGTTTGGTTGAAATTGCTCGAAGTGTTCCAGAGTTATGCTGAAACACACACACACACACACACACACAGCCATTTATATATAAATAGATATGAGAAATTTCTGGTGATTCTTTTGATGACAGAAAGAATCAATTATATCAGAATAGTTTTAGAAGGAGAGTTTTCAGCTTATTAGTTACAATTAATTTATTAATTACAATTGCAGTAATTTTATCCTGCATCCAGATTATAAATCCCTTCCCTCCCATCTTCCCTTTCCTCAGTTTCTCTCTTTCTCTGATAGTTGAGCTAGAGAAATGTACAGATGGTCCTCGACTTACAACAATTCATTTAGTGACCATTCAGAGTGACAGCAGCACTGAAAAAGTGACTTATTGCTGTTTCTCACACTTAGGGCTCAAAATTCAGATGCCTAGTGACTGACATACCTTCATGACAGTTGCAGTGTCCTGAGGTCACGTGATCACCTTTTGTGGCCTTCTTGACTCTTGTAAAGTCAGTGAAGAAATCAGATTCACTTAACAACTATGTTACTGCCTGGACAATTGCAGTGATTCACTTAACAACGATGGCAAGAAAGATCATAAGATTCACTTAACAAATGTTTCATTTAGCAACAGAAATGTTGGGCTCAATTATGGTCATAAGTATGAGTCAATAGGTGTGCTTAAATGGTTGGTTTCTTCTTTTTTCTTTAACAACCCACCATCTTTTCCCTCACATTTACAACTAATTCCATATTTCTAAATATATCTTGTGTACACAGTCTATATATACTGTATATAAAAATCTGTCTGTGTGTGTTCCACCATAACTCTGGAATGCCTCGAGGAATTTCAACCAAACTTGGCACACAGATTACTTAGCCTCTGGAAACAAATATTCTGGGGGCAAGATGCCCCTAACAACCCTCGGCAGAAGTGGTATTCAGCAGGTTCTGACCAGTTCTGGAGAACCAATAGCAGAAATTTTGAGTAGTTCTGAGAACCAGTAAATACCACCTCTGACTGCCCCCATCTATTATCTGCCTCCTGAATCCAAGCTGATTGGGAGGGAATGGAGATTTTACAGTATCCTTCCCCCGCCATGCCCACCAAGCCACACTGCGCCATGCCCACCAAGCCACTCCCACAGAACTGGTAGTAAAAAAAATTGAATCCCACAACTGGCCCTTTGGGGGGGGGTCGGTTAAGATACAGCCTGTTGTGCCTTAAAATGGCTTCTACTGTACAGCACTGTGGAGTCACAATACTCCACAAGAGGTCTCTCTCTAGTAAGGGGAGATAAGTAAATACCCGGGCAGCACCAGGTTATCAGCTAGTTATAGAAAATCTTGCCCAGGAAATATATCCAGGCAACATTTGTCTAAATGTGAGAGTGAATTAGTACAGTAGTTTGTTTCTTCAACAGATACTTTTGTTTGTATAAACTCTGCAGAATCGCTCCGTTTTTCTCCAGAAGTGTCAAAGCACAATTGATATATTTTCATAGAGTGAGTAGGCTTGTCCCTGGGCTGCTGACCTTAAGACAATCATAAGTATTGTGAAATTTAGGAACGTAGGAGAGAGGATTTGCCTGACCTTTGGTAAATTAGCATTATGTTTCTTCTCCTCTGTAGAAAAGAGGGGGACAGCTCTTTGTAAAAGCTTTCTGTTTATGCGGGACATGAATTGGGAGGGGGGGGGTTGAGAAGTAGCTTAGGATTCCAAGAAATCAGTAACTCAAGTGGATCATTTGCCTTTGCTTCTTGCCCAAAATTGCAGCTTGCTTGAGAAGATTTCCAAGCAATTAATGCCTACATTAATTAGAAATGTCAGCCAACCTCTGGTGTAATCAGCAGTTGGAGTATGAAATACGACACCTTGTGGAGCCTTGAAATGGCTCCAATCTGAATTTAGCTCAGGAACATGAAAATGTCAAATTTGGTAACGAATTTTGTGGGCATATGTGAAGGATAATCTTAGAATCTGAATAATCTGAGCAGATTATTATCGGAGCAAGGGTGATTCCGAATCTTTCCGTCGATGCTTTTGCATCTAAAATGTTAGCCCGTTGTTGGAAGAAGTTCTTGGCTGCTTAAATTTGACAATCGTCCTAATTGTCCGATGCAAGAGGTCAAAAAGAGGATTTATTGGAGGAATAGCATTTCCTTTCAAACCCTATTCTTCGGTGGTTGCGGAAAATGTTGCAATCGGGGGGGGGGAACGGGACGACTATTAAGCAAATAAAATCTGGCCACAAATATTTCTTAATGTTTCTTGGAAGCATTAATTGCAAAAGTACCGAGAGAGAATGGAAAAATGGAGTAAAGGGATACGAACACCATCTCCAGTTTCCTGGAGTCTAAGCCTTTATCCCTCAGTGACCCCAGTTCCCACATGCATGTTCAACAATTGAGGTAACTGTAAGATGGCATAAGTTTGTGCCTGGAGAATAGAATCTCACCACTGTAATACTAATGGCGTCTAACATTGCATTTGCCTTTTGCAATATTGGGACTATCAAGATATGTGTCACCCAACGGCCCCTTTAGGTCAAAATTTGGCCAAAGCTGCATCAATGCATTGCTGAGTGCATCTGCTGATATTTCAAAGGATATATATTTTTGCAGCATTTCCTCTTGAGGTGCAGTTTCCCATTGGTGGGATTTCTCATTGTTCCTGGTTCCTGGGAATTTTTTTCACCTACTGGGATGGAGGGAGAGAATTGTATTCCAGAGGAGCAAAATGTACATAGTTTGTGTGAGCGAAAGAGAGTTAAGATAATTCCTTTCTAGTAGTTCTCAGTAGGTGTTGGATGGAGCAAGTGGTGAGTTTTAGCGTGGCAAGATTTCTGTCTATAGGTGAGGAACAATAAAGGAAATTTCTTAGAAGAACCTCAACGTGTCTTTCTTGGTTTTTGGAGCCTGGCACCTACCTGTTGAAGCCAAGATGCTGGTACCCCTTGCCACTCTTCCTTTCCTCTAGCACTTAGACTTATATACTGCTCCATAGTGCTTTTGCAGCCCTCTCTAAGCAGTTTACAGAGTCAGCATATTGTCCCCAACAATCTGGCTCCTCATTTTATCCACTTCAGAAGGATGGAAGGCTGAGTCAACCTTGAACCGGTGAGATTTGAACTACTGAACTGCAGCTCGCAGTCAGCTGAAGTAGCCTGCAATACTGCACTCTAACCACTGCGCCACCCTCATTCTTTAGAAATAATTGAAGGAATGATTTGGCCACACCACCTCCCAGTGATTGATTCTCTCCCCTTAGGATAATTTTTTTATGCCCCCTTTGTGCATCTAGATATCATTTTCGTTTTCCATCTTGTTCACCTGCCTCACCCTCAGAGAATGGCCGTGAAGCTATTCTTCGGGTTAAAAAATATTGTAAAGGATAGAAAGGCGAGATTAGTAGTTGAGTGGAAATGTCTAGAAAGGCTGCATCTTACTGCGAAATGAGTAAATGATGAACTGTTTATATCCAGTCAGAAGAAAATGCTCTTTGCTTTGGGGGGAAAAAAAGAAAAAAAAAATTGAAAGAGCTCATAAGACTTCACACCTTGTCTTCCAGGGGAAAAGGAGCAATGTTTTCAGAGAATGTTACTTTGGGAACCAAAAACATTACAAGGTGACAAAGCTGTGTCCTGCTGTGGGTTACACATTCCGATTAGCAGCTCAGAACGAGATCGGCATAAGGTAAGTCCTGGTGCCTGGTTGATAACATGCTCCAGCCATCGGTCAAGCTGTTTCTAAAGGCCAAACTCAGTTGAGAAAGAAAAGTGTGGCTGGAAAACACAAAAGATCCATTTATCCCAGCATCCTATTTCTCACAGAGACCAATCAGATGCCGTCCAGTGTTGTTTCAGGGGAGAGTTTTTTTCTATTTCTGAGGGAGTTTGAAATAGCTTGCCTTAAGCAGAAATGCAAATGGATACACATCGAAGCCTAGTATGAAAGAGCATCGAATAGGCATAAACCTGGATTACAAAGAGAATGTTGTGGCCCGCCAGCAGCCAAAGGAGCTGGCAGAAGATTTGGAGAGTGAGGAGGTTGGGGAGGAACATGGGCCAGTCCTGGAGTCTGGGAAAGGCTCTGATGAGGGCTCTGTGTCGGAGGCAGAGAGGGGGCCAGGGCCGTATGCCAGCTATCAGATGCCTTCAGAGCAATGGTGGGTTCCTACTGGCTCGGACTGGTTCAGCTGAACTGTTAGTGGTTTGGCGGCCTGGGTGGCTGGAACCGGTAGTGACCCAGGCCTGCCACGCCCCCGAATCCCAAGCTGTAGACTCCCCTATCTTGTTTTTTTGCTTCTGCACATGCATATAACATTTTTATTGCACTATGCATGCAAGTGCAATGCATATCAAGTGCACACAATGCGCCCACAAGCCAACCGGCAGTGCCGGAACCCACCCCTGCTTCAGAGGAAGACATCAGTGAGGCAGATGAACAGCTGGAGCCTGTTCCCAGTGTATGCGTGTGCAGAGTTGCCAGACGAAGGGAACAGCTAAAGAACAGGGGTCAATTTGTGAGTAAGGCCACAGGTGTATAGTGAATGGCCCCTCCCATAGGGAATGAAGAGGAGCGAAAGGGGAGGGGAGTTTGCAGGAGACAATTAGTTCAGTTAATTGGTTCGTGACTCTCCAAGACTCCTTGCCAAGTTCTGCAGATATCGGCCTGTCAGCTTTCCAAGCCAGGCAAGGTCTGTGACTGTAAATCCTCCTTTGAAAGACTTTGCCTGCTGTGAATGAGCAGAATTCGCTGTAAATTAATAAGAGGGGGTTTTGCCGGGAGAAGGAATTCGTTTCATGCTCTTGGGAAGCCTCTGTTGGAACAGAGAAGCACAACCCAATCCAACTTCCAGGAGGTAATTAAATAGTATAAAGCAAAATCTTGACAGAAATAGTGTCAGACCAAAAAGGCTATTAAAAATATCCAGCTCTTGTATCTAATAATTTAGAATATGAGTCTAGAAATAGCTATTGATCAACAGATGGGGTAATGTCTATGTTTTGGATCTGAGATGTATAAGCCTGTTCCTGATCACCAGGATACAAAGTTAAACCACCCCATGCAGAATTGAAGGATTTCTGATCTTGTCCATACTCTCTTTAATCCGTTAAGCGTAGCTGAGAATCAATAGTGTAATCTCGGCTAAAAGATGGAGACGCTTCTGTTATGAATCGCAACCACGTTCTTCCTTTTTCAGAGAGAGAATGGGGCTTAGCATGCGCATAATACAGGTCTAGCAAGGAGTGGTGCGGTGGCCGAGAGGTAGAGCTCTCACCTCACAATCAGGAGGCTGTGAGTTCGAGCCTAGGTGGAGGCAGATATTTCTCTCTCTGGGCACAATGAGGATATATCTGCTGAACAAAACTCTGCCCTGGCGTCAGGGACGGCATCCGGCCAGTAAACACTCCCCTAGCTCCATTCAGTTGCCCAGACTTCACCCCGCAAGTGATCATGCGATCGTTAAATGAAGATGATGATGACACGTGTCTAGCAAACAAGGAAGGGGCACTTTAAATAATAGACCCACTGCTGTTCCGCAGGGTGTAATTCCAAACTTTTACTAAAGAGCATCCTTCCTCTCTTCCCCATCTCCCCCCGCCCCGCCTTTCCACAGTGGCTTTAGCCAAGAAGTTGTATGCTACACTTCAGGAAACATCCCTCAGACCCCTTCAGCACCAAGACTGGTCCGTGCTGGGGTAACGTGGATCACACTGCAATGGAATAAAGCAGAAGGTTGCACACCAGAAGAAGTGATTACCTACACCTTGGAGATTCAAGAGGAAGATATTGTAAGTTTTGAAACCCAAAGTAACAGAACAGACTGACAGAATTGGAAAGGATCTTGGATCTTCTCATCCAACCCACTGGTGATGTGGGAAACCCTATAGAAAACCCTATGCCCATGATGGCGGAGCAATGGCATGCGTGCCAGAGGTGGCACGCAGCGCCCTCTCTGTGGACACAGAGCTGTCACCCCAGTTCAGCTCAGCCATGCATGCGCATCCCTCCGGTCAGTTGATCTTCGGGTCTCTGCTGCGCATGCATGAGGAGCAGGGGCATGCACAGGGGCAGGGTGGGACACATGCACAAGGGGGCACGCATTGCATGCACATGCACGCTTGTGCACTTTGGGCACTCAGTTGGGAAAAAATTAGCCATCCCTGCCCTACACCATTTCAGACAAATGGTTGTCCAGTCCTACAGGACCGCCTCCTGCCACATACCTCCCAACGACCTATCAGATCTCACAGATTGGGCCTCCTTCGGGTGCCGTCGACTGGGCAATGCCGGTTGGAGACTACTTGTGGGAGGTCTTTCTCTGTAGCTGCTCCGGCCCTGTGGAATGATCTCCCCGCAGAGATCCGGACCCTTCCCACTCTCTCGGCCTTTTGTAAAGCCACTAAAACCTGGCTGTTCCGGCAGGCCTGGGGCTGTTGACCCCAAAATATGGTCCAGTCCCACTTGGAATGGACTGCATGGTGTGTTTTTTAAATGTATCTTTTCTTTCCTTCCCTTCTTTTTGATTTATTTGTATTGTTAGCCTCCCGGAGTCCTACGGGATTGGGCGGCATACAAATGTTATTAAACTTTGAAACTTTGAAAAAGCTCCAGTGATGGAGCACCCACAGTTTCTGGAGTCAAGCCCTTCCGCTGATCAGTTGTTCTCACTGTCAGTGCACTGATAATGTTATCTAGTTTGGATAATGAAACATTTGCAAGAAAACAGCCAAGTTCAGAGAGCACCAATGACCCCTCACTTTTATAGTGGCCCACATTTGGCTTAGCATTACAGGGTGGTCATAATAATTCCGTCCCAGGCTCTAAATCTAGTGTGGGGAACTACAATATGTCCCTTTTACGACCCGTGGATTTCAACTCCCAGAATTCTGGGACTTGAAATCCACAAGTCATAAAGGGCCCATCGTTCCCCCATCTCTGCTCTAAACCCATGAATGCAGCTGAGCCAATAGCCTTTTCTAAACATTCTCAGCTCTCCTTAGTTTCCACTGGACCTTGCAGTGTACCAACAGAGATTTTAAATTTCCCAACATTTTCTTATGTGGGCAGCCGATGCCCTTTTGTTTCTGTTGAGTTTGCACCACCTGCTTCTGTAATACTAATGCACCCAAGGGAATGTAATGTCAGCTCCTCAATTTCCTGTGGGAGACTCAAGGGCTCCTTCTGATTTTTTTCCCCCCCTGGGCTTCAATCCTATTCTAACAGCTTATTGCAATAAATGAGTCATAGAAGTTCTTAAATATCTAAAAAAAAGCATTTTAAATATCTGACAGTGTTTATAAAGAGGTCCTGAACTGTCCATCTCAAGGCGGCTCCGATGAGACATTTGTTCTTGGCAACTTTTCTAGTTGCACTCAAAGGGAAATTGCTACACCCATCCAAGGACTTAGTTTTACATATATTATTGGCATCTTGCCCCAACGTTTCATCCTGCATTGGGGAGTAGTGCCATACTTCAGTCTCATTTCCATACATGCAAGCACAGCAGCTCAGACAGTTGATGCATAAATAAACAATACTGCATAGCTATTACTTTGACCCCTCCCTAAAATGTTCTACCTTGTTTTATTGCTTTGGCAAAACTCCAAAGGGTTTTATCAGCACGTACCTGGTGGACAGATAGGATGTTACAAAAAGAAGAACATTCCTCAACATGAGTAACATGGTACTAAGTGTGTTGTGTTTTTTACTTTTTTGACACAAGAGGGAGCCACTTTAACAAACTTTAAAAAAACATTTAAGGGCTCTTGAAACTATTATTACAATAAGGAATGCAATGGGGATTTAAATTCAATTTTTCTGTTTTGAATAGTGGTGATTTTAGGATAAAACCAGCTCAGAAATTTCAAGTATGAAATTTGGGAAAGGTCAAGCTTTCATCTATGGTTCCCAATCTAAAAATTTCAATTGCTTAAGATTTCATCTGATATATAAAAGACATTTTGAACACTGAAGATAAATTACAATTGAAGCAAGAACTTGAAGAATAGGGTATTAAACTATCATGGTGGCCTCAATTGCAAATATAATCTAGATATGATAAAGTTATGAAAAAGTCTGGCTTCTATAAAAGACAAACACCCTTTGATCAGATACTGTTGAACTCTGATTAAAAACTAATTAAGAAGATTTATAAATTCTTACTAAATTGGAAAATGGAGGATGAGTAAGTAAAAGAAACAATGGTACGATGGGGAAAAAAGCTTTGGCTATAACATACAATTAGAGAAGTGGCAAAACTTATGGGAAAGAAACTATACATTAACAATGACAACATCATATAAAGAAAATGTACATAAATGTTTTATAGATGGCATTTACCACCTGCTAGGTTAGCTAAAATGTTTAAAAATATGTCTGTCAAATATTGGAAACGTCACCAAAAACCAGGCACATTTTATCATAGGTAATGGACTTGTGTTAAAGCAAAAAAAAAAAAAAATTGGGCAAAGATACACAGGTAGTTAGAAAAGATGATAGAGTAACATGTAGATTTTAAACCTGAACTGTTTTTATTAGGTAAAACACAAGAAAAACCTGATAAGCAAAGTATGTATTTAATATTGTATGTCTTAACAGCAGCAAGGATTATGGTCGCAAAATATTGGAGAAATGAAGAATCACCGTAAGATGAAGAGATAATTAGAAAGATACGAGATGGTGCAGAAATGGATAGCCTTACATTGAAAATTAAACAGAAAAAAGATATAGAATGTTATCAAACATGGCATTTATTTTACCCATGGTTGAGGAAAAGGAGTGGAAATTAAGAATGTAATCTGTATTGTTAAGCAAATTAAATATCCAGACAACACAATGTTTATTAAGCACTAATAAATGTAAACAATAGAACATTAGTTTAAAAAAGAAAGATTTCACACACACACACACACATACATCAATGGTGGGTTTCAAAAAATTTTAGAACCTCTTCTGTAGGTGTGGCCTGCTTTGTGGGAGTGGCTTGCCAGTCATGTGACTGGGTGGGAGTGGCTTGCCAGTCATGTGATTGAGTGGGGTGGCTTGGGAGTCATGTGACTGGGTGGGCATGGCCAACTTGTAAAGTGTGGTGAAACATACTTAACAACGCTCTTGCTTAACAACCAAAATGTTGGCTCAGGAACTCTGGCATTGAAGTGTGCAAGTCTTAAAGCTGTCAAGTTACAAGATCCTTGCACCCCTGACCCTCTAGAAAAAAAAAAACCCAGGGATGTTCAAACTTGGCAGCTTTAAGACTTTAAGGTTTAGATAGGACTCTTAGAGGCGGACGGGGCAATTGGTGAACCAGCCAATCAGTGAGTGGTGGGTGGGGCAACCATGCGGACGGGCGGGGGAAGGGAGCTGGAACCAGTTCTAAACAGCATGGTAGATTTATGGAACCTCTTCTATAGAAGAGGTTAGAACTGATAGGAACCCACTCCTGATATACATACATAAATACATACATACCTGTTCTGTCCCCCCTTCTCCGCTCGTTAAACAGACGATAGGCAAACAACTTGAAAGGAACTCTCTTTATCAGTTCTCAGCTCAGACTGGCTGTGAGCCCAAAAATAACATAATTACAGTCTCTGCCTGAAGATAACGGAATGAAAAACAAATCTTTCTTACGGCAACACAAGTTGAACAAAACGAAAGCAAAGCACTTCTTCCAAAGTCTCTACGAATCAGGGTTACATAAAAACAAAGCACTTATCCAAGTGTATCTTACATAAATCACGACCGATGATCAAACCATATTGAATGAACCAAGGAACGTTGACTCCTGCAACCAGGGCGTGGCACCATCCGTCCTTTTATCCCCAGAATATGCCCCTAACGAGCCCCAGCTGCATAGTTAATCTTGCATCCTGCAAAGACTCACAGAATATAGCAATAGCAGTAGACTTATATACCGCTTCATAGGCCTTTCAGGCCTCTCTATGCGGTTTACAGAGAGTCAGCATATTGCCCCCAACAATCTGGGTCCTCATTTTACCCACCTCGGAAGGATGGAAGGCTGAGTCAACCCTGAGCCGGTGAGATTTGAACCGCTGACCTGCTGATCTAGCAGTAGCCTGCAGTGCTGCATTTAACCACTGCGCCACCTTGGCTCTTGATAGAGTAACATCTGCTGAGTCACAACACATACACATACACACACATACATACATACATACATACATACTACAGTAAGGTACTGTACTATGATTTGGCAACAAATGACCAAAGTTCCTTCTCAGCTCATAATTATAGTCATGTAAATTAGGTTCTGGGCCAAAGACAAGTAATCCAGAGCATAGCAACATTCACTGCAAAATTCAAAGAGATAGGATTAATTTGCAAATAATGGCAAATTCCACAATAGTCGGACAAATATTTCATGCCCCAATTGGAGTGGTATATTATTGCTTGGTGATATTTCTGAATTTATTTTTGCTTGCTGTTACTCTTTAACTGGTAATTTAATTTGTCCTTTAGGATAATGCATTTCATCCAAGGTACACTGGAGAAGACCGAACCTGTACTGTGAAGAATCTTAAAAGAAGCACACAATACAAATTCAGGGTAAATTTCTTTCTCTTTCATTTTCATTTTCATTGTCCTGTGCAGCACAAGAGTTTGTGCTCTCATATCATGCATGTTTATTATTGGAAAGACGTTGTTAGATAATCCTCAAATTGCAACCATTCATTTAGTAGTAAATGTTCGAAGTTACAATAGCATTGTTTTATCATGCAAGGAAGTGCAGGCAGAAATCTGTGTATCTTGTTTGCTTTTAAATAACAATCCCATGCCACATGTTTTCAATGTTCAATTTTAATTCTATGTGCAATTTTAACAAGGTGCCACAAGGGGGCAGCCGGCTCTCTTTCCCCCCCCCCCCAACTGCTGAACCTGTACTTGAAAAAATTGTCCACTTACATTACTGTGAAACATATTCTCATGCATCCACAATCAAATAAACATGGGAATAATGCATAAGAAACTATTTTGGATTCAAAATGAAAAGTCTAATTGCGGTGACTGTTTATTTATTTTGGTAAAATGACTAAAATGTGATTGGGTACATTTTTACAGAGCAGTTGGGCAGATAAATGTATTGTGCAACACAGCATGTAGATGGACTCACAAAAAATCATTTTTTTTAAATTCCAGCTGATTGTCTCCAATGTAGAAGGGAAAAGTAGTCCTAGTGATGTCATGGTCTGTACCACAAGCCCAGACAGACCAGGACCTCCCTCCAGACCCATTGTTAAAGGGCCAGTAACATCTCATGGCTTCAGTGTGAAATGGGGTAAGAATACATCTCTGTATTTTAAAAGCACAAGAAGAACTGATTTAACGTGCATGGCATTGCTGTAGAGGTGACTGGTGCTGTTTTGTTGTAATATATTGCACTCTTGCCAACCACACATGTAGTCTATGCCTGCAAAGAAAATGGCTCTTTTATGTTGTACAAAAGTTGCCTTATTTATTTAGACAGTTTTTGTGTACTGTCTATTATTATTATTATTATTATTATACAATTGTATCACAGCGGCCAGTTGTTTCACAGGATTTGGCATTGGTTACTAGTCGGGCCCCACCCAGGGGCCTAGGACGTCGTAACGTATTTTCGTAATATGCGTGCAGATCCAAGCAGTGCGGCTTTTTGCATTTGACTGATGGTGATTTTGTCAATTTTTAACTGTTTTAAATGTAATTCCAGTGCTTTTGGAATAGCACCCAGTGTGCCAATTACCACTGGAATTACCACTGCTGGTTTGTGCCATAGTCGTTGAATTTCGATTTTTAAGTCCTGATATCTTGCGATTTTTTCATGTTCCTTCTCGGCGACCCTGCTATCACCTGGTATTGCGATGTCTATGATTGTGACCTTATTTTTCTCAACCAGTGTGATGTCTGGTGTATTATGCGCCAGTATTTTGTCGGTTTGTATACGGAAATCCCACAAGATCTTGACCATCTGATTTTCGGTGACTTTTTCAGGCTGATGTTCCCACCAGTTTGTTGCTGTTTTAATATTATAATTTTTGCACAAATTCCAATGGATCATTTGTGCTACTGAATTGTGCCGCAATTTATAATCAGTCTGCGCGATTTTTTTACAGCAGCTGAGTATGTGATCAACAGTTTCATCAGCTTCTTTGCAAAGTCTGCAATTATTATTATTATTATTATTATTATTATTATTATTATTATTATTATTATAAATAACTGATGGTGGAAATAATATCTAATACTCCTTCCTTCTCCTATTTTCCCCATGACAACAACTCTGCTAGGTGAGTTAGAGAGAATGCTAGAGAGAATGACTAAAACTCACAATCTCCTGATGATTGGCCCAAAGTCATTCAGCTGGCTTTCATGCCTAAGGCAGGACTAGAACTCACAGCTTATTTTGGGGGGAGGGCTTATTTTAGTACATGCGCTTAAAACCCCGATTGGGCTTATTATCCGGGGAGGTCTTATTTTCAGGAAAACAGGGTAGTCAGGTGCCTTAATCCCTAGACCAGACCTCTGAATGTACCATTAACAAGGATGAAGCAACATAACAACTGAGTGTTGCTCCAGACACTAAATACAACAAGTCACAACAAAACAAACAAGTGACAAGGAACATTTAAAATGAAAAGGTTCTGCTACCTGTGTGCCAGTAAGAAAGACTTCATTTAAGCAAATGCATATGTATTCATGTTTTTTAAAAAAAAACCTCATCTACTTCCTGTGGATTTCATTTGGCAAATCAGGGGGAAATAAGTTCAGAAATGCAGGGGAAAGAGGAACGGCCTGTTATACATATATATTTCTGGTCTGCTGAAAAAGCTATGGAGTTGGAACTTTTATACCGTGTTTCCCTAAAAAATAAGTCCCAGTCTTTTGGGTCTTTCTTTTGGGCCCCAAAATAAGCACCAGGTCTTATTTTGGGGGGATATCTTACCCGTTTACCTTAGGACCACCGCAGCCAGGCCTCCCAGGCCTTGACACCTGTTGCGCTGGTCCCCAACTTCTTCTGCGGCCACTCACAGCCTCACATGGTGCATCACTCCAGTGTCGCTACTCACAGTCCTGCCACAAGCAACAGAACTGTTGCAATGCACCACATGGTGCTTGACCGCAAGCAGCCATAGAAGAAATCAGGCAGTGGTGCAGCAAGTATCGAGGCGTGGGAGGACTGGCTTTTGCAGTCCTAAGGTAAGCAGGTACTGGCTGCATGGGGCAGCTCCACCCCTTCCCTAGCTTGATTTTTATGCATGTGCCTCACCCCACCTCATGCAACCAGACAATGGGACAGAGTCTTAACTAGGGCTTGTTTTGGGGGTAGGGCTTATATTAGGCACACGTTAAAATCAAGCTAGGGCTTATTTTGGAGATAAGTCTTATTTTCGGAGAAACATGGGACTTATAAACTTTTAGCCGTTCTCACTTGTCACACAAGGACACAGACTAACAACCATCTTAGAGGTCATCTTCCGCCAACTGACTAAAAGATAGATTCTGCATCTAATCACCACCGAAAATAATTTTTCCCATTCTCATAACTTGCTTATTATTTCTTTTCCTCTTCAATCCCTTTTTTTTTTAACAGAGCCTCCTCAGGACAACGGTGGTTCGGAAATCCTAAATTATCTGTTAGAAGTTTCAGAAGGAAGCTGTGAAGGTAAATTCGATTCATAAGTAGCGTGATTTCTTCAATTATTCATAATGTTCGTAAGAAAATGTAACTACAGATAAGAAAAGTATCACTGCTCTCGAAATCCTCATATCAAGTAGCTAGAGATTTCTCAGTTGAATTTATTTGATTGTAGTGATTCTTCACCATCCTCAGGGGTCTGATTAATGCATCATTCAATAAAAATGGTAAATTAATCAAAATGGAAATAAGACTACCAGATGTAGCAGCCAATTTTTTAAAAGTTAATATTACTTTCTGAGCTGTGATATTGAATTATAGTTGCCTATTAAGATTATATAGGACTGTTAAGATTCCCATAAATGTAAGTTTGTTTGATTTTTTAATTGCAAAATACAGTTGCAAAAAGATGTTTTTAGTCAAATGTGTGCATCTAACTTCGCTTTGCAAAATGAAAACTATTGTTGGCAATGTTGAGTCATTTTCAAATTAGGATTCATTTTTATTTAGATTAAGTTTTTTTTGGTCAACTTTTATAATTAACTAGTTGATAACCCGGCATTGCCTGGGTATTTATTTATAGGAGGAAAATGTCCAGATCAAACGTAATTTCCAATTTTCGCCCTTACAAGGGGGAGTCCCCTTGTGGAGTACTGTGAAGCCATTACCATGGAAACTCCTGCGCTATACAGTAGAAGCCATTTTATGGCAGTACAGTAAAAGCCATTTAAAGGCACAACAGGCTGTAGCTTAACAAAACACACACCCCGAGGGGTGTTAGGAATGTCTTACCTCCACAGTAATTTTTTTTCCAGAGAGTAAATCATCTGTGTGCCAAGTTTGGTTGAAATTGCTCGAGGCATTCCAGAGTTATGCTCTCTCACACACACACACACACACACACACACACACACACAGAGAGAGAGGATAGATAGATAGATAGATAGATAGATAGATAGATAGATAGATAGACAGACAGACAGACAGACAGACAGACAGACAGACAGACAGACATATTTGTTTTCATAGATTTTCACAGCTACAGGTATGCAGGTCTTGGCGTATTCGGGTCTTTTCCCGTGTAAGATTGAGAGTAACTTGGCGATGTTTCGACGAGGTCCCACTCGCCATCTTCAGACTGGTGCCTCCGGCTTCTTGCTTGTGTGAGCAAAGCGTGATCGGAGCTGCCGCTTTTCTATAAATATTGGTGTGTGTGTGTAGCGTGCTGGCTTTGTTGCCTCAGCCACACAGGATGTTACGAAACAGCCGACTAATCCGCATGCACCAACTCCATCAACTAATCAAGATGTAACAACACAGCCAACCAAACCACTTACAGCAACAAAGCCAGCACTCCACACACACGCAACAAAATTTATAGAAAGACAGCAGCTCCGATCATGCTTTGCTCGCACAAGCCGAAAGCACCAGCCCGAAGATGGCGAGTGGGACCTTGTCAAAACGTTGCCAAGATACTCTCAATCTTACACGGGAAAAGACTCAAATACGCCAAGACCTGCATACCTGTACCTGTGAAAATCATATATATATAAATTGGTCTCACCAAAACTAGAATGGTCCCTTTTTTTATAAGCAATTAAGGAAAACCTTATCTCTCTAACCCAGCTTTCAACTAATGAAAGGGCCTGATTGAATGGGAAGGACCTGACTGAAAAGATCTTAGGCCAGTTTCTTCCCATAAAGGAGTTATTGCCGCAAACCATTGCAAAGGCAGGGACTTAAATGAAATCTAGATAGGATCTTAGCCACAGTTTATCACTTGCCTGAGTGAGTCCAATTATCCTTGCAGCAAATCAATGGGAAGTTGCATATAGAGGACCTGCCACCGAATGTACGTGTGCATACTTGAAGCCAGGCACTTTGTACAAGCTCCGGGCATGCTGTATTAGCACTGGCGGACACAGTCAGGTAAGAACTAAATGAACAGCAACAGGTACCGTTTTCTTTCTGTTCGTTCCATCCATTTTTCCAGCTTTTGTAGAGCTGATCTGGTATGTTATTTTTTTATTTTGCTAAGTAGGTGTTCTAGGTCGTGATCCTGTCACCTTGTATTGTTTTCTGTAAAGTTTTGGAAGTACCGTATTTTTTGGAGTATAAAACACACCTCCCCCTCCCCAAAAAAGAGGGTGAAAATCTGGGTGCATCTTATACACTGAATACAGCATTTTTGGCCTCCTGAAACCCCGCCCCCTTCACACAAATGGATGTACATAGACTTTGGGATGCCTGCAAAGGGCTCCTGGGGGCTGGGGGGGGGGCAAAAGCAAGTGAAAAATGGGCCATTTTTGCCCCCATCCCCCAGGAGCAATCCCAAAGCATATGCATGCCCCCCCCTTTTTTTTTACAAAAATAAAGGACAATGTCATGTCACTGGCTTGCTTAGCAATGGCGGTTCCAGCCACGATTATGTTTTTTATAAAGAGAGTAAGGCTAACCTCGTAGTAATTAGGTATTAATAACAGAAGATTCCTCTTAAAACACTGTTATATTTTCACAAGGCTGTGCTATAATTCATCCCTTAAAAGTCAACTAACAAATTTCAGACTTGAGTGTGTCCTATCTCAAATACTGTCCTTTATCAAACCATATGCACTGTTTGATCTCTTAAAAACATGGTACCCATTTGCTAGTGCTTGAGTGAACAGACACTTTAGCTTCCTGAAGTACTGTGAATGTCCTCAAGCATATTTTATTTCTGATGCGCATTTTCATTTTTCCATTCTTTCTGGAGTGTCAAATCCAAATGCTTCTTTCTCCATGGGGAAAGCAAAATTGCATAGAGGCTGTTTTCAGACAAAAATACAGAACTATACGTTATCCAACCCATTTTGGCATCATGAATGGTGTGAAGTTGTCCTTTGTGACTCGTTCACAATTTAGGGAAAATTGGATGAACCAAGGTTAAATTAACCATGGGTAAAGCCTATAAAAAGCACACGGTGGCTCAGTGGCTAAGACACTGAGCTTGTCGATCAGAAAGGTCAGCAATTCAGCAGTTCGAATCCCTAGCACCACGTATTGAAGTGAGCTCCTGTTACTTGTCCCAGCTTCTGCCAACCTAGCAGTTCGAAAGCATGTAAAAGTGCAAGTAGAAAAATAGGAACCATCTTTGGTGGGAAGGTAACATGGTTCCGTGCGCTTTCAGCATTTAGTCATGCCAGCCACATGACCACGGAGACATCTTTGGACAGTGCTGGCTCTTCAGCTTTGAAATGGAGATGAACACCGCCCCCTGTAGTTGGGAACAACTAACACATATGTGCGAGGGGAACCTTTACCTTTACCCTTTAAAGCCTATAAGGTGCCTATAGCTAAAGTAAAATAAGACTATAACGATTGTGAATTTAGAATAAGTGAATTTGGACTAGACCCAGATAGTTTTATATCTTATGCATTATTTTTGTATTTTTCTAGTGTTCTGAAAGTTTACTTGTTCATACACTCAGCATTGCTCCAGACCAGTGTCAACCACCCAGAATGCTTGGAAAACCAAAGCATAAAGAATTACAATTGCAGTGGGGTAAGTTATTAGGATTTGAAATTCATTTCCTTCTTCAATGGGGCGTAGTATCCTCCCCTCAGTGTGACTGCAGGATCCCACGTCAAACTGCAGATCATATTGTGACCAGCTGCAAGCTGAGATCATATCACCGGTCCAGTATCTGATTTTTAAAAAAATAACAGCACTGCGATTCAATGGTTGGATGGCCTAGATATTGGCATTTGAATATAGATCTTTTTAACATTTATATTTTATTGCGTTTTACAAACCGAGGTGAAATGTTAATATATATATATTGCTAGTCCATGTACTGTATATTCCGGTGTAAAAGACGACTGGGTGTATAAGACGATCCCCTATTTTTCCTGTTAAAATATAGGGTTTGGTTTGAAACTGGCTTCATATTTCTTTCTTCTTGCTGGTGGAGCCATGATAGGGTCTTGACTGTTAGCCATTTGTATACTATACTGTTGGCCTTTCAGGTGGTGCGGTGCAGTAATACTGTCAGGTCAGGTATCGCCATTACAGTATACAGCACCCAGCCAATCACGGCGAGCAATGCATTTTTCTATTAATGAATACAAGGCCTGCTCAGATTGGCAGAGGGTGTGACATCATCAGTCCGCCTTCCTGACTCCAAGACAGTCCGAGCAGGCTGGCTCATAGCAGTATGCGCTATGTGGAAATTCTGAGCTGAAAGGCAGCTCAGAGCTGCCAGCATGGAAAATGCAGCTCAGTACAGCAGTACGGCAGAGGTATTTAACGGCATTCAGACCGGATTGGAACCGGTAAGTTTCAGCTTGCTGTATACCCGGCGTATCAGACAACCCCCCGATTTTTGGAATGATTTTTATAGGCTAAAAAGTCATCTTATACACCGGAAAATACGGTATGTTATGCCATATGCTGCATAAATAAATATTTCTTCAAAATTTATGTATGAAAATTAAGGATGTAAGCTGTTCTGGGTAAATCTACGTTTTGCAGTTGACTGATAGTAATTTTGTCAATGCCAAAGGTAACAGAAATAACAGAGTTGGAAGGGACATTGGTGGTCTTCTAGTCCAAGCCCCTACTCAAGCAGAAAATCCTATACCATTTCAGATAAATCCTTGTCCAATCTCTTCTTTAAAAACTTCTAATGTTGGAGCACCCACAATTTAGAAAATGGATAGTTAAAATAAAGTAATTTTGGCTATGTAATAGTACCAGCTTCCTTGCAATTATATTAATTGTCTCAACATCTCTTTCCAGATGCTCCCCCTGTATCAGAAAGTAGCAGTCATATCTCAGCATACAGCATAGAAATGACTGGACCTGAAGAGGTGGTCTCAGAGGTCTATCATGGTCCAGATCTTGAATGTACTGTCAGCAATCTTCTGCCTGGAACAACGTATCAGTTCAGAGTGAGGGCTTTGAATGATGGAGGGGTAAGAAAGTTCCACTCCAAAATATTGCCTATAAAAGCTAAATCATATTTGAAGAGGGTCCTTTGTGAACCCTTCTCCTCAATAAAGTTTGGCTTCTCCAATCTTACGTAATTGGCATCCAGTGTTAATTTGCCTACAATTGTAAATTGCACTGTCCATGGGTTTTTCATGGCAAACTTCAGATACTGGAATGGGTTGCCATTTCCTTCTTCAGTGGGCGCCAAAGAATGGAGGCCTATGAACTCTGGTGCTGGAGAAGACTCCTGCGAGTCCCTTGGACTGCAAGGCCATCAAACCGGTCAATCCTAGAGGAGATCAACCCTGACTGCTCTTTAGAAGGCCAGATCCTGAAGATGAAATTCAAATACTTTGGCCATCTAATGAGAAGGAAGGACTCACTGGAGAAGAGCCTAATGCTGGGGACAATGGAGGGCAAAAGAAGAAAGGGACGGCAGAGAATGAGGTGGCTGGATGGAGTCACTGAAGCAGTAGGTGTGAGCTTAAATGGACTCCAGAAGTTGGTAGAGGACAGGAAGGCCTGGAGAAACGTTGTCCATGGGGTTGCGATGGGTCGGACACAACTTTGCAATTAACAACAACGACAAATGGGGCCATCATAAAGGCTGGCAATTATCCTATCTGTGGAGGAATGAATTACCCAGAAACAGTTCAATTTATCCACTGTGAAAGGAATGGAGCATCTTCCATTTTAATGGAAATCTAGCCCAGTGATGAAATGTTGAAATAGAAGAGGGAAGATTTGTGTGCCTGAAATTGTAGAATTGCACTACTGTTAATTAGGGAAGTGTTTGGAAACAGACAACATTCACTGCTCTATATTAATTTTGGGGGTGGTTTCGACAATGAGCTTTTTTCCTATATGTTATTTATAATAACATACATTCTTATAGACTCCTTGATTGATGGAACACAATTCACGGTCCATCTGAAGAATGTCAAGGTGGAGAAGAACATATTATTATACTGTAATCTCCTAAATCCTTCTACTATATGCAATGTGTGCATGAGTTTTTCCTGTTTTTTTCTTTTAGTATGGGACTTATTCTGAAGCTGCCAAAATTACCACAGTGGCTGGACCTCCAGGGCAGTGTAAAGCACCTTGCCTTACCTTCCTTTCTGATTCAAGTGTACTTGTGAGCTGGGAGGTAAGAGAAAATAGTTTACTTCTGTCAATCCTCCATTCAAATTAACAGAGATTAGGGAGAGAGATTAACTGAGAGAGGGGCAGGACACGGTGGCTCAGTGGCTAAGATGCTGAACTGGTTGATCAGAAAGGTCGGCAGTTCGCGGTTTGAATCCCTAGTGCCGCGTAACGGAGTGAGCTCCCATTACTTGTCCCAGCTTCTGCCAACCTAGGCGTTCAAAAGCATGTAAAAATGCAAGTAGAAAAGTAGGCACCACCTTTGGTGGGAAGGTAACAGCATTCCTTGCAACTTTGGCATTTAGTCATGCCGGCCACATGACCACGGAAATGGTTGCTTTGCTCGTATGTACCACCTCCGCGCATGCGCAGGAACTTCTGCACATGCACAGAGCATCAAAAACGCGATGAAGACACCTGCAAAGGTAAGTAGAACAGCGGTGGGGGGAGTAATCCACTGTGCCACACGGTTTAGATTAGCTAGTAAGCAGGAAATCCGATGATTCTAGCTAACATAAACCACGTGTCACAGTTGATCATCGGAAATACTGGTTTGCACAAAGTGGTAGCATTTTTTTTTATACTATCAGTTCAGGCAAACCAGTAGCAGTTTTTACTAACGGTTTGGGTGAACAAGTCCAAACCAGTAGAATTTCACCCCTGGATTGCCCAGTTTTCTATGTAAAGCAGAAAAGATAGAAGAGCATCTCTTGGGACCCAAATACGATGCAAACTTCTGTTTCTTTTGCAGAGTCCTGAGAGTTTTGGCGCTGACATCTCAGAATATAGACTGGAGTGGGGAGAAGACAAGGAGAATTTAGAACTGGTGTATACTGGCACAGCCAACTCCTTTGAAATTGACCAACTTTCAGCCGCAGCACATTATTTCTGTAGACTGCAGGTAAGTCAAGACAATTTACATAGGATTAGATGTAAATCAAGATGAGGATATAGATTTCTGCTGTCCTCATCACCTCACTGTAAAAGGCTATGAAGATTCTCAGTCATCTAGATGGTGGCGGTCCCAATGGTTCGTTTTTTTTCAAGAGGCAACCAGACTTTCTTGGGTTTTTTTCTTTGAAGATGTTTCGCTTCTCATCCAAGACACTTCTTCAGTTCTGACTGGAGGGTGAGAGGGTCCACCCCAAGGATAAAGCACCCAGACAGAAACTGCGCAACGTATATGCAGTACAAAGCAGTGAGCTATGTGGAGATGCGTACACTGGGAAAACAAAACAACCATTTCCTAAACGCATGGCACAACGTAGGTAAACAAACACATCAGGACTAGATTCAGCAGTCCACCAGCATTTAAAAGGCACAGGCCACTCTTCTGAAGACAACAGAGTCCATATTTTGGACAGAGAGGACCACTGGTTTGAAAGAGGGGGTTAAAGAGGCCAGTTATGTCAAAAATTGAACAGCTTTCTGTCAACAGAGGGGGCAGGATATGCTATCATCTATCTCCAATCAACAATACAGTCCTTTCAACAGTTCCAAGAAGGCTCCACAACTATTTACACCACTCCAGTGACCCTGAGGACACAGATAAACCTCTAGGTGGCCTCAATGACCCTCTAAAAGGATGCAAATGCCCAGCTGCCTGCAGGAAGTATAAATCCTTCCATTCCCCACCATCCAGTCAGAGCTGAAGAAGTTTCTTGGATGAGAAGCAAAACATCTTCAAAGAAAAAACAGAAAGTTCAGTTGCCTCTTGAAAAAAAATGCACCTTTGGGATTTACTATAAAAGGTAATATTTTTAGAGAAATAAAACAGAGTTATGGAATAGTTGCAAGGAGCTTTCATTCCAGTGAATAATTGGACCGCCGTTCACACAGCCTGGTTGTGAGTAAGCCACGGCCCAGGAGTGGGCCACAGCTTAGAGGTTGGGGACCCTTGATCTAAATAAGGGGTCGGCAACCTTAAACACTCAAAGAGCCACAAAGGCCCTAACCAGAAGCCCCCCATTCAATTCTGGAGCCAACCAGAAGTCCAGTTCTCCCCACCATAGAGTCTCCTCCTAGCACAGCATCTCTTTTCCTCTACCTGTCCTAACCGAAAGCCCTATCAAATTGTGGAGCCGTCCGGCAACAGGGAGCCGCAGCAGAGGGATGAAAGAGCCACATGTGGCTCCAGAGCTGCAGGTTGCTGACCCCTGATCTAGATCTTTGTCTCTCTTTAGCTCTGATTTCCAACTATGTTGCTAGTTTGTGGAATAATGAAATTGAATCTCTATTTGTTTTCCAGGCAATAAACCAGGCAGGAGCAGGATCATACAGTGACCTGGTATCCTGCAGAGCCCCAGCGTCTGTTCCTGAGGCTGTAACCATCCTCTACGTATCAGAGGATGAGCACCTGGATACCTGTCCAATGCCTGTTGTATGCCTCGTATTGAACTGGGAGGAACCGTGCAATAATGGCTCTGAGATTGTATCTTACAATATCGAACTGGGAGATAGTATTTTGTCAGTGGGAAAAGTCACAACTTATGTAATTGAGGATCTGCCTCCAGAAACCACATTTCGGTAAGTGTTACTGCAAAGATACAGATTAGCAGAGTTGGAAGGGCCCTTGTAGGTCATCTATTCCAACCCTCTGCCCATGTAAACCCTACACCATTTCTGACAGATGGCAGTCCAGTCTCTCCTTGAAAGCTTCCAGTGATGAAGCTTCCACAATTTCTGAAGGCAAATTCTGTTCCATTGGATGATTGCTCTCACTGTCAGAATATTTCTCCTTATTTCCAGGTTGAATCTCTCCTTGTTCAGTTTCTATCCGTTATTCCTTGTCTGGCCTTCAGGTGCTTTGGAAAATAGCTTTCCCCCTTCACCTCTGTGACAGCCCCTCAAATATTGGAAAACTAGCATCATGTCTCCCCTGGTCCTTCTCTTTACTAGAGGTTTCATGACTTAGCTACCCAAATGCATAAATATTTCAGTATATAGTCTTGCAGTTCCTGCCTCCTAGTGATCAAGTAATATGTAAAATCATAGAAATAATTGTAGCCACTGAGCAGAGAGTTTATTGTCCTCTTGTTCACTGAGTCATAAGGAGGAAGTTACATCTGTCACAGATAGAATCTAGAGAGCAGAGTCTGCATTGTTACAAGATACTACAAGATTGCATCTCGGTTTTGATGTATAGGTAAAGGTAAAGGTTCCCTTTGGTCATATGTGCTAGTCGTTCCCGACTCTAGGGGGTGGTGCTCATCTCCGTTTCTAAGCCGAAGAGCCAGCGCTGTCCGAAGATATCTCCGTGGTCATGTGGCCGGCATGACTAAATGCTGAAGGTGCATGGAACACTGTTACCTTCCCACCAAATGTGGTTCCTATTTTTCTACTTGCATTTTTACATGCTTTTGAACTGCTAGGTTGGCAGAAGCTGGGACAAGTAATGGGAGCTCACTCCATTACACTAGGGATTTGAACTGCCGAACTGCCAACCTTTCTGATCGACAAGCTCAGCGTCTTAGCCACTGAGCGACTGCATCCCTTCCAACTCTGTGATCCTAGCCTAAATGTACACCAAAATGGTTGTAATTTGAGCCAATGAGCCACCACGTCCCTCTTGATGCATAGCAATGGCTTTTCCTCAGCACTGAACCTCTGAAAGCTCCATCCTTGCTTTGAGCATAACAGCCAAATGCAGAAATCTGCAAAAGTTTTAGAAAGTTGCAATGAGAAATATCTTGGACAATAACAGTTAAAATAATCTCATCTCAAATGCTGTCCAGTCAGGTTCCAAAAACCAAGACAGACATGGTACTTCTAAGCAGTTTCCTTTATTGTTCTTTGCACATAGACAGAAATCTTGCCAAACCAAAGTAGACTACTACTTCTACTACTGCACCATAAAACATGTGGGAACTATTAAGGAGGAGCTGTCTTCCCCCTCTTTCTCCCACACAAAGTGTGATGCCTCTTACTCCTTTGGAATGGAGCCTGTCCATCCCAGGAAATCCAGACTACCTTCCACCACAGTCCTTTCTCAATTCTTCTAATCCACCTCAACCTTTTCTGTTTCTTCTTTCTCTTCTCCTCTCCAAACCTTAGTAGATACTGACTCTGTCCCTTTCTGCTTTTCCTTTAATTTTGGATGCGTGATGGAGCAAAGCTTCTGCCCCGCTTCTTTCACTCAAGACCGCCAAAGAAAGAAAAGCAGGCATAGGGAAGGATCTCTGCTTGTCCAGAACGCAGCCGCGCGAGCGATCGTGGGTGCACCTCGGTACACCCATGTTACACCTATCCTCCGCGAGCTGCACTGGCTGCCCATTGGTCTCCGGACACGCTTCAAGGTGCTAGTCATTACTTTTAAAGCCCTACATGGTATCGGACCTGGGTACTTGAGAGACCGCCTTCTGCCAGTCACCTCCCAAAGACCTATCAGATCCCATAGACTACCTCCTCCGGGTTCCATCTGCCGGCCAATGTTGGCTGGCGACTCCTCGGGGGAGGGCCTTCTCTGTGGCTGCTCCGGCCCTCTGGAATGATCTCCCCTTGAGATCCGGACCCTTACTACCCTTCCGGCCTTCCGCAAAGCAACTAAGACCTGACTGTTCCGGCAGGCCTGGGGCTGTTGAACTATCTAGCCCCATTTAAGGTTACGACTTAAATTGCTGTTTTTTATTTTATTTTTGTATCCCCTCCCCTTTTTATTGTTAGCCGCCCTGAGTCTCTCGGAAATAGGGTGGCATACAAACCAAATAAATCTAATCTAATCTAATCTACTAAATTTTGTGGATGTACATATGTGCTTTTTAAAAGTATATGGTGCTAAATTTGCAACCCCTCTAACTTATAGGTAAAAAATATTTGTGCCAGACCTTGTGGTATTTCTATATTTTTTTAATTCTACTTTTTTATTTATATAAATCACTGAAGGCGGTGAACATAGCCAGTGCTGCTTCCTCCTCCTACGCTGTGAACTAGGTTGGGCTGCCAGAGAATGACTGGCCCAAAGTCATCCAGCCAACTTTCATGCCTAAGGCAGGACTAGAACTCATAGTCTACTGATGATAGGCCCATCCAGTGGGCTTTCATGCCTAAGGCAGGACTAGAACTCATAGTCTACTGATGATAGGCCCATCCAGTGGGCTTTCATGCCTAAGGCAGGACTAGAACTCATAGTCTACTGATGATAGGCCCATCCAGTGGGCTTTCATGCCTAAGGCGGGACTAGAACTCATAGTCTATTGATGATAGGCCCATCCAGTGGGCTTTCATGCCTAAGGCAGGACTAGAACTCATAGTCTATTGATGATAGGCCCATCCAGTGGGCTTTCATGCCTAAGGCGGGACTAGAACTCATAGTCTACAGATGATTGGCCCAAAGTAATCCAGTTAGATTTCATGCCTAAGGCAGGGCTAGAACTCATAGTCTACATATTATTGGCCCAAAGTAATCCAACAACCCTGTGATCTGGGTTGAGGTGACAGAGAATGACTGGCACAAAGTAATCCAGCCGGTTTTCATACATAAAGCAGGGCTAGAACTCATAGTCTACAGATGATTGGCCCAAAGTCACTCTGCTGGCTTTCATGCCTAAGGTGGGACTAGAAGTCACACCGTGTTTCCCCGAAAATAAGACAGGATCTTATTTTCTTTTAACCCCCAAAATAAGTGCTTGGCCTTATTTACGGGGAGGTCTAATTGTTTTTGAGGTGCAGAGCAGGGTCACCTCATGGCTGCTCCTGTGTTGTAATATTTTCAGGGCGGGCTTATTTCAGAGGCGGTTTACTTTAGCGCATGTGCTCAAAAGCACGATGGGCTTATTATCCGGGGAGGTCTTATTTTCAGAGGAACAGGATAATTACTGGTCATTGGCCCAAAGTCACCCAGCTGCCTTTCATACCTAAGGTAGGACTAGAATCATAGTACCCTGATTTCTAGACTGGTGCCTTAACCACTAGACCAGTGTTTCTCAACCTTGTCAACTTGAAGATGTCTGGACTTCAACTCCCAGAATTCCCCAGCCAGTGGGGAATTCTGGGAGTTGAAGTCCAGACATCTTCAAGTTGACAAGGTTGAGAAACACTGCACTAGACCAAACTGGCTCTCATAACTAGCATTACTAAGCAGAGAGAGAAACTCTCTCCTTTCCTATTCTGTCACCTTTGAAAGATAGACCTCCAACAGCACACTGCTGTGATCTCAATCAACTTCACACAGACGGTGAGATCATCTCCAGGGGTGTTGCTTTCACATCTGATGTAATGTATATTATGGGATTTGCATGATGACCTCGTCACATGCTGTTGTTTGCCTCCTTGTAGATGCTTTTATCTTTTCATCTTTGGCTCCAACAGCTTCAGTCCTCTGCCATGAGGAACAGTGACTTCTGTTGCTTCTAGCATATGACTGATGCCATTTTTGCTTAGGCTGCAGAAAATAATAATTCTGCTAAGTAGAAACAACCATCTCATCCCATAGAATAAAGCTGTTGGTGCTTTCCATTCAAAACCTTCATAGTTACTTTTTTTCCTCTGTGTTTTGAGCTCATAAGATGATTGAGGATATCTGCAAACAATGTTCAATTTTTACTTTGCATTTAATGCATTACTAAACATTAAACTAATTAGAATATGTGTTAGAAATAACACAAAGCAATTAAAGGTTTCTAAACTAGAATGATGAGCATAATCAGTAATATAATGTAGTCGTTTTTTTAGATCCTGGGTAGTAATTATTAAATGTGCATATTAATTCTGTTAATGGGCCTGTGGAGATAAATAACTGAACTTATAATTCTTTTTTCTTTGGACTTCTGAGAAATTAATTTAGGAATTAATGTAGATTGAGGTTCAGCGAGCAAATATAACTCTAAACATCCCAAAGTAACTCAAAGTCATTTTCTTTTCAGACAACATTGTAATAGGGTCTCAATTCAAATTATTGCTAACAGCAGCAGAGAGCAAAAATGTGTTATTCTGTTGTTAGTTATTTTTATTAGTATTGTTAATTAAACTCTAAGAAATTCTCAGGTTGAATCAAATATAAGTCCAATAAGATGAGCTTGGAAACTTGGAAGTAATAATATTGAGAAATAATATTTTCCCAACAATACATTTTAAGTGCACTGGGATATGAATATTTTCTCTTTCATCCAATTCCATTGCTTTCCAGATGGGATCACAAGATCATCAAAACTAGAGCATAACCCAGTAAGACTGTACATTTTTCATACATCTAAAGCAGGGGTGGGTTCCTGCCAGTTCTAACCTCTTCTATAGAAGAGGTTCCACAAATCTACAGTCCTGTTTAGAACCAGTTCCAGCTCCCTCCCCCTGCCCGTCCACACATCATCAAGATGAAGAGCGAGAGGAGGAATTCTGGGAGTTGAAGTCCACAAGTCTTAAAGCTGTCAAAACCCCTGGGGGGTTTTTTTCTAAAGGGTTAGGGGTGCAAGGGTCTTGTAACTTGACAGCTTTAAGACTTGCATGCTTCAAATGCCGGAGTTACTGAGCCAACGTTTTGGTTGCTAAGCAAGAGCATTGTTAAGTGAGTTTCACCACATTTTACAAGTTGGCCATGCCCACCCAGTCACATGGCTGGCAAGCCACTCCCACCTGGTCACATGGCTGGCAAGCCACACCCACAAAGCAGGCCGCACCTACAGAAAAGGTTCTAAAAAATTTTGAAACCCACCACTGATCTAAAGATATCTGCTTAGATCCTAGAAAGATATGTCAGTAACATGAGAAAGGATACTTCCGAAGTTGCCTTCGGAAGTTGTGGGAACTTCATCACTGGAGGCAGGTGGCGCAGTGGTTAAATGCAGCACTGCAGGCTACTGCTAGATCAGCAGGTCAGCGGTTCAAATCTCACCGGCTCAGGGTTGACTCAGCCTTCCATCCTTCCGAGGTGGGTAAAATGAGGACCCAGATTGTTGGGGACAATATGCTGACTCTCTGTAAACCGCTTAGAGAGGCCTGAAAGGCCTATGAAGCGGTATATAAGTCTACTGCTATTGCTATACTATATCTGGCTTACAATAATCCTGGAAGGCCCCTTCCAACTCTTGTTATTCTGATAAATCCACATGACCACTAGATGGGAGCAAGGAGTTAAGGTTTTTTTTTATACTGCCACTTAGTGGTTCTGAAGATTTTGCAACCCAAATAAAATCATCTTAATAAACATAAACATTAGCCTTCTATTTAAGATTAGGCATCTTGTTATCTCTAAACATGACTTTTTCTGTTCTTTGGTGTTTCCAGAGACTGCAAAAATAGTGTTTCTCAAACTCAGAAACTTTTAAGATGGGTGAAATTTCAACTCTTAGATTTCTGGCTGGGGAGTTAAAGGCACACATCTGAAAGTTGCTGAGGCTAACACGGTCCAGAAATCCAATGAAAAGCAGGTGTTTAGAGTTGAACAGGACCATTCGTATTTTATTTCATACTGAATCTTAAACCTAGTTTCAATTTAAATGTATCATTCTATACTTCTGATTCCTGCTTGTTAGGGGAAGTAATTCAGTTGCATCTATCTTGTAAGATAGCGGTATCAAACTCAAGGCCCATGGGCTTGATCCGGCCCATGGGGTGCTTAGATCTGGGCCATGGGGCCTCCTTGGAAACAGTAAAGGACCTCGCAAGCTCAGTTTTTGCTGGCAAATGATTGCAGGATGCCATCCCAGCTGAAACAGAGCTCGCAAAGGCCACTCGTTCTCTCCCCCCCCACCCCGAGTTCTGTTTTCACTGGCAGAGAGTTACAAGAGGCTGTCGCAAGCCGGAAATGGAGCTCAGGAGCCCCGTTTTCACTGGCAGAGCACTCGGGCTTCCACAAGCAAACCCCCCCCCCCCCAACATGAATGACATCATGCTGGCCATGCCCACCCTGGCAACACCCATCCTGACCCTCCAGTTGTCAGACACAACACCCTGATGCAGTCCTCCATGAAATCGAGTTTGACACCCCTTTTGTAAGGGGAATGAATGTAATCTTCAGCTACAAGCTGGTGTTAATTGTGAAATGGAAAGAAGAAAAGGCAACTTCCCCTTTTGACTTAATCAATTATTGACATAATCAGATAATCTGCTGGGAATAGTTTGAAAAGGGTATCAGTGATAACTGTTCTCCTTCATCAGCCCTAATATGTTCGAAGTGCAACATAAATGCTCAAGGCTTGGAGGAAGATAATAAAATATGCGATAACTTATATGAATTATGCCACTCTTGTATTTTTTACTGAACTTGATAGGTATTTACTGTTTTTGCACTGATGCACTAATGATGCACTAATGATGCACTAATGATGCACTAATTCTGTCACCCCAGTTCTCTTACACATAGAACCACCACAGCAATTATTATAAAACAAACATTGCAAGGAAAATTTAAAAGGCAAAACACAGCCACTGTAAAAGAAATGAAACTTCCCTTTAAGTGGTGTTGTTTTTAAAAAGGTTCTTATTTATTTCTGGAAAGTGAAATCTCAAAAATTTGGCCCCATTTTTACGAAGCTCCTTTTGACTTTTAATTTGTCCTGATGACTTTTCAAACGCAACCAACCTTTCCCATTACACCTGTCAGGGAATTTTGCATAGCTTATGAATGGATAAGTCCTCTGAATTTATGGCAGCCTTTCTGAAGAACCATTAGGATGTTCAATTAATGTTGCACAAACAATGACTAAGGACAGTTGTGTGACCTTGTCAGCACCAAGGAGCATGGAACAGAATGCTTTGGCTGCTGCTTCCTAGGAGGTGATGCTTTGTTTTTAAAAGGATGAAAATATCTAATTAGGCTATTAATCAGCGATACATCAGAGCTGGTATGGTTTTCAGACTTCCTACTATGCATGTAAGAGGAAAGTGGTGGCTCAGTGGCTAAGACGCTGAGCTTGTCGATCAGAAGATTGGCAGTTCAGCTGTCGAATCCTTAGCACCATGCAATGGAGTGAGCTCCCGTTACTTGTCCCAGCTTCTGCCAACCTAGCAGTTCAAAAGCACGTAAAAAATGCAAGTAAGAAAAATAGGAACCACTTTTGGTGGGAAGGTAACAGCGTTCCGTGCGCCTTTGGCGTTTAGTCGTGTCGGCCACATGACCACGGAGACATCTTCGGATAGTGCTGGCTCTTCGGCTTTGAAAACAGAGATGAGCACCGCCCCCTAGAGTTGGGAACGACTAGCACATATGTGCGAGGGGAATCTTTACCTTTACAGCAATACATGATATCAGAGCTGGTTAAGTTTTCAGACTTCCTTCTATGCACTGTGTTGGAGGAATTGTTCAGCTGCTTTTGGCTGAGCAAATGTGTTTGGGTTGATGTTAATACACCGTTTTCAGATATCCAGGCAAGAAGCACAACCATCAATAATAATAACAACCCTTTATTGTAAGGTTGCATGAACGCATTTCTCCCTTCCTCTCATTTTAGTCTCCAGAAACTACACAAACATATCCCTCCTTCTATAATTTCTTGTATATGACTGTTGTCCTGTCTGTGACTTTTGTTCCTTGTCTGAAGGTCATTTCCTCGTACTATTTACAAGGGCAAAAAGTCAACTCTTAAGTAGCAGTTGCTGTCATGCCTATAACAATAGATCAGTTTCTGGTTAAAAGAACTATATGCAGAATATTCTGTGTTCCTGACTGAATCTTTCTAAATTTTATACTTCAGAAAAGCTGAAAATTCTTGTTGACTGAGAGCAGGAAAACACACAACAGACTATCCAAATTGACATCCGTACAGTAATATGTAGTATGTGTATGTGTGTACCCCCACACCTACAGACACACAAGTGTGTTTCTGTGTGTGTGTGCATGTATGTGTGTGTGTATACACACACACACACACACACACATATTCACATATTTAGTGAATACAGATAGTCCTCAACGTACAAACACAATTGAACCCAAACTTTCTGTTGCTAAGTGAGACAGACATTAAGTGAATCTTGTCATAATTGTTAAGCGAATCACTCCAATGTTAAGTTAGTAACACAGTTCTTAAGTGAATCTGACTTTCCCATTGAACTTTGCTTGTTAGGTTACAAAAGGTGATCCCATGATCCCAGTTTTGTTTGTTTCATTTACTAGACACACACACACACACACACACACACACACACACACACTCTTTGTGTATCTTTGTTTTTCGCAGCTGTATCTTTAGGCAATGAATTGCTGGCAGTGTCAATACTATAAAGCCCGGGTGTCAACTCACCGTGTCACGTGCCATTATGTAATGTTTCGCGACATTGTCCCCTTTATGAAGTTTGGTTGGGCGTGGCCTGCATGTGACCCCTCTGGCCCGTGGGCCACCAGTTTGACATCCCTGCTATAGAGCGTACACACATTTGCGAGAGTGATATTGAGAATTGATAACATCGGGATTCTTCCTTAAAATCTGAGCAGAACAGTTGGAAAGATTATTATCACAGAATGTAAATGTCAATGGAGAAGGCATTGGTCTAAATTTTTCTTACCATCCATTAGTAAAAATGAAAAGCTATCCTGTCTCTTGAAGGATCTCTGGTGAATTGATGCTGTTTATATGCATGCATTTAAAACTATAGCAGATAATAGTCACCTGTTGATTTCCACTGCCATTTGTCGGCTACATAGAAGTGTATGCTCAAATAACTTTGAATGTCTTTAAAAGCTAGCATCAGATCCATTATTTTAAAATGTTGTTTACTGTAGTTTTTGAAAAAGTTGCACTTGCTGAGCTTTTATCCAACATAAAAAGGTAGAAGGAAAGTTTTTAAGGAATAGGAAATTCCCTTCTGTAAACTGTAAGCCTTGTCAATTCATTTCTTGTGTTTTTGTCTCTTCCCAATCCATATTCTGAGTTAGATCTAATGACCAAAGAATCTTCTTGCACAAATGTCAAAGAAACACCATAGTGAATATTAATGAATGTTAATAAAGAGAGGCAGGCAGGCAAGTTTTGCATGAGAGTAGAATCAAGAAATAACAATAATATATCAGAGTATTATGGGTATCGGGGTGTTCAATCTGTATATTATGAAAATCAGCCAGCAGGCTGATTTATAGCAATAGACTTCAACTTTTCTGATGCTGCTTTTTGTGGATCTAAAGAATAATTTTCAGGCTAATTTTACAGAAATGTTACATTAATTGGCAGAGTAATTTCCATCCAAGTGCGGCTCTTAGCTGTTTTTGTCCTATTGTCCTGGTACATTTTCTATGTGAAAAATTGGGCCACGGAGTTCCACCTAAAAATAGAATAATTTCCACTCACACCAATTGTTTTTAAGCAGTGGCCTGAGTGTTCCTAGTATACTTTTGACCAGCATGTTCTGATCAGTTCTGGAGAATCGGTAGCGGAAATTTTGAGTAGTTCTGAGAACTGATAACTACCACCACTGACAGGTCCCGCCCCCATCTATTCTCTGCCTCCCGAATCCCAGTTGATTGGGAGGGAATGGGGATTTTGCAGTATCCTTCCCCAGCCATGCCCATCAAGCCAAGCCCACCAAGCCATGCCGTGCTCACCAAGCCACTTCCACAAAACCGGTAGTAAAAAACATTAAATCCCACCACTGCTTTTGACATAAAGTATTTGCTCCAAGAAAGAAGGATTTTCTTTTTGGTTTGATTCCAAATAGTTACCTGTAACTTAAGGCGGTTGTTTTATGTTCACTAATTATAATAAAAATAAAATAGATATGATTTCAGGGACCAGGTTGAAAAGACCAGAATGACGCATTCAGGGTTTTTCTTTTTTAGGTACATATAGGTATAATTCAATAGTCTGCTTTATATCTGTCTTTATATCTGCTTGCAAATCAGAAAACTTTATATAACCAAAAAGGGTATAAATATTAGGCTGTATAAATATAAGGCTGTATAAATATAAGGGTATAAATATTAGGCTGTCTGCCAGTGTTGGGGGATTTTGGGGAGGGAGAGAGGTGTTACTGCAGAATATCCAAGGGTAATATCAGATTTTTTGTTTTTGATTTAGAGAACATTGTAATATGTATATTTTATGATCCCATAGTCACTTGCTAGTAAGATCTGCTTGAAAGCTAGTTGCAGTTTTTTATTTTTTTATCATTTGTTTTTCCATTTATAAGAGCCGTGATGACGTAGTGGTTAGAATGCAGTACTGCATGGCTAACTCACTGCTCACTCCAGGAATTCAGTTCTCACTGGCTCAAGGTTGACTCAGCCTTCCATCCTTCCGAGATCGGTAAAATGAGGACCCAGATTGTTGGGGAAAATATACTGACTCTGTAAAAGCACTTAGAAAAATATGTAAAGCACTGTGAAGTGGTATATAAGTCTAAGTGCTAGTGCTGTTGCTATAGCATTCATAATTTAGGTAAAATCTGGGAGAATAGGAGCGTTATAGTCCAGTGGTGGGTTGCAGGCCATACACCCCAGTACAGACATACCGGTACCGTTCCGGTACGGTGCTCCGGAGGGCCCACCCGCCCGCACGCCGTAGCTGTCTTTAAACTCTTTGGGGCTTACGCACACGGGCACAGCCCCTGTGCAACACTCCGCCAAGCAGCTGGAGTGTCGCAGAGGCATCACTGGACGGTAAGAGGCAAGCACGCATGCTGAGTGCATTCATGTGGAGGACGCCGGGCCCCGTTGAAACCGTACCAGTTGCAACGGGATCCAGAACCCACCACTGTTGTAGTCCACTACTGGCCTGCGGAGCTGGCAGCAGAATCGGACAATGAGGAGATTGGGGAGGAACATGGGCCAATTTTGGAGTCTGGGGAAGGCTCTGATTAGGGCTCTGTGTTGGAGGCAGAGAGGGGGCCAAGGCCATCTGGTAGTGATGTGCTGCCTCCAGAGCCTCCGGAGTCTGACATCAACAAGGCAGACAGTGTGAGCCTGTTCCTAGTGTGCACATGTGCAGAGCTGCCAGAAGGCAAGAACAGTTAAGACAAAAGTGGTGACTTGTGAGTAAGGCTTGGAGATTATTGGCCCCCTCCCATAAGACATAAAAGGGGAGCAAATGGACATGAGCCTTTGCAGGAAGCAATTTTGTTCATTCTGGTCGGTTAAAAATCTGAGAAGCTCCGTTTGACTCTGTGCTCCGCTTGGCCTTGCAAAACTAATTGGCAATTAGGTCTCTGCCAGTGTTTCAAGGGAGATAAAGATGGGTGCTTATCAGATTACCCTGAAAGATTGTGGCATACATCTGTCGGACTCCTCACAGACTGTTTGTGAATCATTACGGGCTGTGAATGTCCATAATTCACAGCCGTTTAAATAAAGAGGGTTTTGGGGACTAAGTGTGTGATTTATGCTTTATCAGGAAGCCTAGGTCAGAACAGGGAGCTGTGTTGGTCTGCTATCTAAGAGAAGCTGAGAGCCTATCTGTAGCAGCTTCCTTAACATGCCATGGTGTCACCAAAATAACTGTAGAGTAGCAGTGATATGGAAGCCTGAAATGTATCTATAACTTCTATTCTGTCCATTTTAACCTTCCGTTCTTTCTGTGTCTCTTTCAATGACAGGATCCGGATTCAGGCCGTCAATGAGGTTGGAGCTGGGCCTTTTAGCCACTTCATTGCAGCAAAGACCCGGTCGTTGCCACCTTTACCCCCTCGGCTAGAATGTACTGCAGCGGGTCCCCAAAGCCTGAAATTGAAATGGGGGGAGAGCAGCTCCAGACAGCACGCGACTGACGACATGGTCTATCTCTTACAAATAGAGGACAAGAACAAGAGGTAAGAAAGCATGTAGCTCAGATAGCTCAGTCCATCTATAAATGAGAATCAGCCCAAACGGGCTTGGCTTAGTTCTGGTTGTAGGAAAGGCTAGGAGTGTCTTCATGAGTAAGCTGGTTGGTCTTGTGTCATTAAATTCTTTCCGCTGACACTTGGCAGTGAGAGAATAAGTTGGAGATGAGGACCCCCAGTGTTGTTAATGCAGGTAGTCCTCAACGTACGACCATAATTGAGTCCAAAAATGTAGTTGCTGAGCGAGACAGTTGCCGAGTTAATTTTTGCCCCATTACTCACCACGGTTGTTAAGTGAAGCCCTGCAGGTGTTAAGTTAGTAACATAACTGCAGATGGTGGGGAGAGATATCTTCTATCTCCAGTCTACAACACAGTCCTTTCAACAGTTCCAAGAAGGCTCCACACCCATTTGCATCACTCAAGTGACTCTGATGACACAGGTAAACCTCCAGGTGGCCTCGGTGACTCTCTAAAACAATGCAAAGGACCAGCTGTCTGTAAGGAATATAAATCCTTTCGTTCCCCACCATCCAGTCAAAGCTGAAGAAGCTTCTTGGATGGGAAACGAAATGTCTTCAAAGAAAAAAAAACCCAGAAAGTCCAGTTGCCTCCTGAAAAAAGCTCCTTTGGGACAACAGGAAGACTGGTGTTCTCTTGCTTCCTGATTGAAAGTAGCCCTCCTACCCAATAGAAGTTAAACATTCTCTTTCTAGACCTTGTCTGCATCCCTTATTCAGAATTCGGTTTTCCTCCCCCCCAATACTCACACATAATGTACAGGTAACTATGGTTACAACTATTGGGAAAGCACCAGGTTGCAAACTTGGCTGAACGCCATCACAACCTGCCTAAGTTTTTAAAAGCAACAGGTGGTTAGAAAGCTGTGCTTACAGCAATTGCTCAATTTTTTTAAAAAAAACCAATGCACACTGAATGCACACAACATATACTGGGGAGGGGGGTAAATACAGTGTATGTGAAATGTATTTATTTTAGGTAGTGAGAGTTAGGGGATCTTTCTAGTTGATTGATCAGGGAATCAGCACATAATAGATGGTGGGTTTCTTGCCCTATCTGACAGAAGACTGTCATAATATTCATGAACTGGAATAGGACATAGCAACAGGTCAGCCATTGGGGACTGGCTGGAATAGGACATAGCAATAGCAATAGCAGTTAGACTTATATACCGCTTCATAGGGCTTTCAGCCCTCTCTAAGCGGTTTACAGTGTCAGCATATTGCCCCCAACAATCCGGGTCCTCATTTTACCCACCTCGGAAGGATGGAAGGCTGAGTCAACCTTGAGCCGGTGAGATTTGAACAGCCGAACTGCAGAACTGCAGTCAGCTGAAGTAGCCTGCAGTGCTGCATTTAACCACTGCGCCACCTCGGCTCTAACAAGGTCAGCCATTGAATAGGCATAGCAACTAAGTCAGCCAATGAGGGCTGTTTGGAAACAGAAACTTAAGTAAGATTTCTGGGTGTGGCTTAGCTGTATTAAGCTCTTAACTAAAACCAATCTTTACTCTGCCTGTGTTTTGCCTGTAACTACTACCGCGTTGGAGAATCCACTATTGGTATTGTACATTTACTCATGTGTTGTTATGTATATAAAGAAGTTAATGAATCCTGACGAATCAGTGACAGTATCTGGGTGGGCTTTCTGGGTGTGATTTCTGCAACAAACTCTGACAAAGACAGTGTTTGAACGGCACTTGATGTTCTCTCTATATTCTAAGACCAGGTTGTGGGTCATGGTTCATCTTCTAAATGTTCTCCGGGGGATTAAGAAGCTGTGTATCTCAATTGTTCCTGTAGTGTTCATTTGTTCTCTTCACTAGCTTTATGGAAAATCATTCTGGAAAGATAGGGAACAATTAATTTCATAATTTAAATAAATCAATGGGACCAAGATCCACTAAGCCAATTGGGAAACCAAATTCTCAACAGGTGTGGGCACACTGATTGGTACAATGGAAGTTGAAGTAAGAATATTTGGAGAGCATCAACTTGAAGAAAATGAGTGGTGTGGTGGCTTAGAGGTGGAGCTGTCACCTCACAATCAGGAGACTATGGGTTCAATCCTAGGTAAAGGCAGCAGGGGTGGGCTGTGCTGGAGGTTCACAGGGGTTCGGGAGAACCTCTAGCTAAGATTCTATGCAGTTCAGAGAACCCACAAATCCCACTCCTGGCTGGCCCTGCCCACTTTGCATCTCATCGGAGTCTCCATGCGGCCCATTTTGGATGCAAGTAAGTGCAGGGCGTGCACAGAGGCTCAGAGATCGCGAAAAATAGCGTAACAGAAATTCGGGGGGAACTCCAGAGGGCCTCTGGAACCTGGGGAGGCCGTTTCCGCCCTCCTGGAGGCTCAAAGAAAGCCTCTTGACACACACACACACACACACACACACCCCGTGGTGCAGGAGGCCGACCAGACCATGCCCACCATGACCACGCCCATCCAGCAACCGGGCAGAGAACCCCTTGCTAAAAATTTTGAAGCCCACCCCTGACAGGCAAATATTTCTCTCTGGGCACGTTGAGCTCATGCCTGCTGAATATCACTCTGCATTGGCAACAGGAAGGACATCTGGCCAGTAAACACTCAGCTCCATTCAGTTGCCCGGACTCCACCCCACAAGGGATTGTGGGGTCATTAAAAGATAATGATGATGATGATGATCAACTTGAAGAAAGTAGTAATGGGTTTATCCAGGAAGAATTTAGCAGACCCGGTCCACAGATCAGCACTGGTCCATAGTCCATCAGGAAACTGGTCTGTTCAAGTGAGTGAAGCCCCATCTGTACATACGTAGCACCCTGGCCCCCAAAACTACACTCCCCTGGTCCGTGGAAAAACTACCTTCCACTGAACCAGTCCCTGTTGGCCAGAAGGTTGAGGACCACAATATCAAAGGAGTAGAACTGAATGAGACAGAATTAAATTGAAGGGAAATGCTAAATGTAAGAAAGCAAATTTGTTTTGAAATTAAATTAATACAGTTGCCTGTTACGCCACAACAGCCCATCCAAATTCAGCAGCAGTAAACTGTTTTTGTTTTCCTTTTCAAGAACTCCCAAGAGATACCCAGTCAATTTTAAAAACTGTTGGAAAATAGAGACAAATAAAACACCTCCTTAATGCAGGGCCATGTCTGGAAGATATGTGGTCGTAGCATTAATAATAACTGAATAACTGAAATGAAATGATCTTCTTTCTGGTTAGCTGGCTTTACTTGCTGTATGCTAAACTGCTAGTAAATATAATTGTAATTCTTAGCAAATACAATAATCCAATGATCAGTAGGTCTCTTGCTGTACTAATTTTAATATCGGTATTAGCAGCCAAAGTAGTTGTCTCTGTTGCATTGTGATTGGCAATTAATCATTTTGCATAACAGAGACTGGAGTTCCATTTGAGGAAGAAATTTATTCAATATCCTTTTATTTGTTAGACACTCTTATCACTCACAGTTCTACATTATTTGCAATAAAACAAGTGGCTTGCGTGCTAGATATACATGATAAAGATTGAAATATTGCTTTCAAATTACAATGAGCATATGAGTCAGCCTTATACTTTGGCCCATTAAACCTCGATTTCCCTTTGGGCTATTATATCTGGGTTGCAAACAATCCAGCTGATCATCGATTGATGGAATCAGTTAGATTTTCCTCTCTCTTCTAGCTGCCTTCTATTAATATATATATAATGCAACACAAAAATGGTTTCCACCCTTCCTAGGGTGGAGCTGAAAAGCAAAAGGGAAACGGTATGCTCCCTCCCATATTTGGGCATACCAGGTGCTTTGACATCACACACACACGCACACAGACACACACACACATGGCTCTCTCGCTGTGTGTAAGTGTGTGTGTGTTCCAGCATAACTCTGGAACTCCTGGAGCAATTTCAATCAAACTTGATACACAGATAATGTGGGGGTAAGACACCCCTAACACCCCTCAGGATGTGTGTTCTGTTAAGATGTAGCCTGTTGTGCCTTTACATGGCTTCTACTGTACAGTGCAGTGGAGTTGCCATGGTAACAGCTTCACAGTACTCCACAAAGGGGGCTCCCTCTGGTAAGGGGGAAAATCCAACATTAGAAATTGCATTTGGTCCTGGCATTTCCCCCTATAAATAAATTCCTGGGCAATTCCGGGCCATCAGCTAGTCATACATACTGTATTTTTATAGTCTGGATTGATGCCTGTACTTTTCTGTTCTGGTTGATAGCATCTTCTGGAAATTTTTAGCCTAGCTGGAACAAACTTTTTAATTTAATTTCAGAGAAATCTCTGCCACAGGACTAAAACTTGCCTCCAGATTTGGTTTAAATCATTAACTACATTCTTAAACAATCTTCTGAATCTTGCTGTGAATCTCATTCCTTTCTGATATACTGAAATGCTTCCTCAATACGCTGCATATTAAAATCATGTTAAATTCTCAACAGGAAAGTGAGCTGGGAAGGAATGACTTTCAAAATTATCTGCCTGGTTCATGAGCAAAGACATTAGGTACACCTTTTCATCCTGGGAAGATGAGATGTGTGGAAAACTAATTTAATAAATAAAATATAACAATTTATCCAAGATATATTTCTCAAGATCAGCACCTCCAGCCATGAAAATAGAAATGCTATTGAAAAAAACCACAATAAACCTGTTATATTACATCTTCCCAAAGACATTTAAAGGAAGTTTATTAGCAAGCAAGGGGGCTATAGTTTTTTTGTGTCAATGATGCACCGGTCATCTCTTCCTTGGATTACTGCAACACGCTGTGCATGGGGCTATCCTTGAAGAGTATTTGGAAGCAAATACAAAACACAGTGATATGGACAGTTGTGGTGGCCCCTCAGGTGACACATGTATTTGCTGTTAAGTGAACTGCACTGGTGGTTATGTTTGCTTCCGGATCCAATTCAAGTATCTATGGAGATTCTCAGTCACCAAGACCAAAGGTGCTTTTTCAAGAGGCAACTGGACTTTCTGGTTTTTCTTTGAAGATGTTTTGCTTCTCATCCAAGAAGCTTCTTCAGAGCCAGTGAGAGAAAAAACAGAAGTTCCATTTGCTTCTTGAAAAAAGGCAAAAGCAAAGCTGAATTGGACCTTTGGGCCCAATTCAGGGTATTGCTTATTTCTTTATGTCATGGGTCCAGGGTATATGAGGAACCATATCCAACCACCACATCCCCCACAAGAGATGATATAATCCCCAAATATCTACCGTATTTTTCGGAGTATAAGACGCACCTTTTTTCCTCAAAAAAGAGGCTGAAAATCTGGGTGTGTCTTATACACTGAAGACAGCATTTTTTTGCCTCCCAAAACCCCGCCCCCTTCACCAAAATGGCTGTGCATAGCCTTTAGAAGGCTTTCAGAGTGTTCCTGGGGGCTGGGGAGGGCAGAAATGAGCGAAAAATGGGCCGTTTTTTGCTCAATTTTGCCCCCCCTCAGCCCCCAGGAGCAGTCTATAAGCCGCCTAAAGGCTATTCATGCTGGGTTTTTTTGACAAAAAAATGCCCCCATTTTTGCAAAAATGGCCCGTTTTTTGTTCATCCCCCCCCCGAGCACTCTACAAGCCTCCTAAAAGCTATTCAAGCCCTTTTTAAAAAAAAAACAGCTGTTTTTGCAAAAAATGGGCCATTTTGGGGAGGTCTGCAGAGTGCAAAAAAAAATTTTTTTAATTTGTCTCTTCAAAATCTTGGTGTGCCTTATACTCCGATGGGTCTTATACTCCAAAAATATGGTATTATTCTGGGAATTCCACAGCTACCACACAAACTCTAGAAAATGTAGCTTCTCCAAAGAGGTGCCAACAGGTGTACTTCATCACACCTCCAAAACAACTTTTCCACTTTGGAACTGAACAGCTGCACATAACCGTTCTTGGTATGCTGCCAAATTTCCCACCAAGAAGACCAATTTAGAGTATTTTCAAGCTTGTGTTGGTTTCTGTGGAAATTGGAATGCTGGTGATTTATTTATTTTTTTAAGAAAATGAGTGTGGGTGATTACCAGGTGGTTATACCCACATTTATGTTAACACAAACATAAAGTAAAAATAAATCCAGAGTGTAAGGTCGTCTTTTTAAAAAAAGCAAGTCAAACAAATTAACATAGTTGCATCAACACTTTAATTTCTGATGGTGATAATTAGTTTAAACTCTTCAACAATCATAGCTTTTCTAGGAAGCTTGTAGGTGTTTCCAAGAACCAGTGCTATAGTAATCCAATTAACTGGTGTGCTAATTACATGTTTGTCTGCTAACTGCTGTCAAAGTTTCCTTTAGAATTTGCCTGTGAAGTTGTCTCTACTTTACTGACTAATAAAAGAGTAAGCTTTGCAAAGGGTTAGAAAAGCACATTTTATTTTTAAAATACATTTTACATATATTTTAGTTTATTAGAAATGTATTCCGCACAGATTAGCCTCCCACAGCTTCAGTCGTCAATATGTACAGTCTGAAATCAACCTTCTCCAACTCTCCAGATACATCAGGGGTGTCAAAATCACGGCCCCCAGGCCAGATGTGTCATGCACTGGCCATACCCACCCTGTTCTAACCTAGGCTTCCCAAGAGCATGACTCCTTGTCCTGACAAAAACCTCTTTTATTAATTTAGTGTTAATTCTGCTCATTCACATCCAGCAAAGTCTTTCAAGGGAGGATTTACAGTCACAGTCCTTATCTGGCTTGGAGAGCTGCCAGGTCCTTATCTGCAAAACTTGGCAAGGAGTCTCGGAGAGTCATGAACCAATTAAGCAAACTAATTGTCTCCTGCAAACTCCACTCCCCTTTCGCTCCTCTTTGATTTCCTCTGGGAGGGGCCATTCATCATCCACCTGTGGCCTTACTCCCAAGTCGACCCCTGTTCTTTAGCTGTTCCCTTTGTCTGGCAACTCTGTTTATGTGCACACTGGGAACAGGCTCCAGCTGTTCTTCTGCCCCACTGATGTCTGACTCTGAAAGCATCTGATAACTGGCATATGGCACTGGCCCCCTCTCTGCCTCCAACAGAGAGCCCTCATCAGAGCCTTCCCCAGACTCCAGGACTGGCCCATGTTCCTCCCCAATCTCCTCATTGCTGGAATCTGCTGCCAGCTTTGCTGGCCGCTTGTGTGCCACAGCACACACACTCCTGATTTAGCGAAGGGGGGAAAAATCATGATGATAATGTGATGCTGCAAGTTTGACATCCCTGAAGATACGTGAAGTTCAACTCCCAATCTCCCTAGTGTGTGAACTGCTGAGAATTCTGGGAAAGAAATGTCATTTTTTTGGAGGGATATCCAAGTAGAAAAGGGCTGGTTTAGAGAAATGAATCAGGGCAGTTCAGGACAGGACTAAAACAGATGATCCTGAATTGATTCAAGGCAGTTTCTTGCATTTCTAGCTAAAACTAAGATTTATTTTGTTAACATTAAATTAGCATTAAAGTACAGGTAGTTGTTGACTTAGGATCACAAATGAGCTCGGAATTACAACCATTGTTGCTGTCATTAAGCAAGGCAACCATGCACACCTGACTGTCCCCCTAGTCATTATGCACCTAGCATGGGGTACCTCAAGGGGTGGGAGAGATCCTGGGTTGCTGAACAAATGGTTGTAAATTTGAGGAATGCATGGAACTCTCAGCATTGCTACAATTACACATTAGTTGCAAGCTTCTCTTGCCAATTATGAAAGCTGTGGTATGTTAGTTTCCAAGAAAGAGTTTCACATGGTTAGATTTTTCCATTGGTATTACTTGATTTGCCCCTGCTCAAAGCATACAAATGCAAGTAGATAAATAGGTACCACTTCATTGGGCTGGTAACAGCATTCCGTACGACTCGGCATATAGTCATGCTGGCCATATGATCATGGAATTGTCTTCAAAAAATGCTGGCTTCCTCAGCTAAGAAATGGAGATGAGCATGGTGCTCTAGAGTTGAACACAACCAGACGTTTATTCCCTTTACTACTTGGTCTTAAAAGGCTTTCTTTTTGGCTATCTGTAATGGATGCAAGAGGTCATCCTGTTTTCTACCACTAGGTTTTTTTCCAAGCATAGGTCATTCTGTAAAATTGTTCTTGGATGTGGGTGTGGTCTCTTGGAAGCATTTTAAGAGGTGTCTATGGAGATTCTCAGACATCCAGGTCATGGTTGTCCCAAAGGTGATTTTATCAAGAGCATTCAGCAGTTCAGCTGCATTGAAAAGACAAAGGCAACTCTTTTGAAGACAACACAGTCCACAATGTGGACAGAGAGGACACTGGTTTGAAAGAGGGGTTTAAAGAGGCCATCTGTCAAAATGGAACAGCCCTCTCCTCTACAAGGGGGATTGATACAACACCATCCATCTCCAGGTCTACAACACAGTCCTTTCCACAGTTCCAAGAAGGTTCCACACCCATTTGCACTGCTCAAATGACCGTGATGACACAGATAAACTCCAGGTGACCTTAACGCCCACTAAAAGATGCAAATGACCAGCTGTCTGCAAGGTGTATAAACCCTTCCATTCCCCAAATCCACCATCCAGTCAGAGCTGAAGAAGCTTCTTGGATGAGAAGTGAAACAAAAAACCAGAAAGTCCAGTTGCCTCTTGAAAAAGGTCCTTTGGGACAGTTGTTTAGAGGAGTGAGTTGGAGGCATAACCATTCAGTTCTAAAAATCTCAGGAATAAATTGCTTCTACTGACAGTCAATGTTGATTATGGATGCATGTTTGGAAATAAGATTTACACAGTAAATCTTACTTTGAGATAGTACAGACTGAGAATAGACTTCATGATGTTGTGAAAATAATTAGCACTTGGCAAAAATCTTACTGTTCTAGCGGTAAACAAGTTCCCTCTTTGTGTAACCTTCAATAAAAGATTTATGGCAATCGGTAAGTGCACACATCTACAACATCGGATGAATGAGATGCCTTTTTCCTTGTTACAGCACTGCTTGGAATATCTTATTTATTTATGACTACATTGTTTATTTCTAGATTGACACACAGGGAGGGCTAGACTGATAAATCTTTTGATATGCAGAATGGCCAAGCTATTAAAGTTCCTTTTAAAAAGAGCAGGAAACCTTGGCCAATATCTAAAAAGAAGCTCTTTTCCTCTAATGGTAATTTCATTTAAATATTAGCAGCTTTGTTTGCTGAGATGGGTTAACCTCAATTTAAAAAATGCTCCAATGGTTTGTGCTGCAGAGAAAACAGCCCCAGGTCATCAATTTAACTCACTAGGAAATTAATGGTATGTGCCCATTCTCATTTCCCCACCTGGATTGTTTCCACAAACAAATAGCTTCATTTGCAGCCAGGAAGGGGAAGCAAAGCTCTGATTCCTGTTTACACCATTGGACACTGCCAAATTGGGCTTTGTATCATATGGTTTTAACTGGCTCTCATTTATTTAACGCTTCAGATCTAAGTGAATTGCTGCAAAACCAGATTGGTACCCATGTTTCCTCGAAAATAAGACACAGTCTTATTTTGTTTTGACCCCCGAAATAAGCGCTTGGCCTTATTTTCGGGGAGGTCTTATTATTTTTGAGGTGCAGGAGGCAGCGAGCATGGTCACCTCATGGCTGCTGCTGTGTTACAATTGGGGGGGAGGATTATTTAGGCACATGCGCTCAGAAGCCCGACTGCGCTTATTTTCAAGGGAGGACTTATTTTCAGGGAAACAGGGTAGTAGAGGAGGAAGCTTTCCTCCCAAGGAAATAAATGAATGAAAATTTGTACATCACCGGGTAAAGGAAATCGTGATCCTATTCCGAGAGAAGTAACTTAGAACTAAGGAGAAATTTCCTTACAGTTAGAACAAATAAGCAGTGGAACAGCTGGCCACTAGAAGTAGTCGATGCGCCAACACTGGGCGTTTTTAAGATGTTGGATAACCATTTGTCTGAAGTGGTGGAGGGTTTCCTGCCTAACCCAGAAAATAAGGATTAGAAGTCCTCCAAGGTCCCTTCCAACTCTATTCTATTCTAAGAAGAGATTGGACAACCATTTGTCTGAAATGCTATAGGGTGTCAAATTTGTGGCATCACATGACATTTTGCGTCGTTTTTCCCCTTTGTGGAGCTGGGGTGGGCATAGAGTGCATGTGATGCATCCAGCCTGTGGACCACCAGTTTGACACACTTGCTATAGGGTTTCCTGCCAGAGCAGGGGGTTGGACTAGAAGACCTCCAAGATCCCTTCCAACTCTCTTAATCTGTTATTCTATTTTCCTGAACATTCAGCAACTTTATTCAGCAAGAAATGGTATTTTCATCCCAGGCTTTGCTTTTAGATTTAAAAAAAACAACCCGGATTTTTCATTTATAATGTGTTATTGGGATGACATTCACCTCATTTCCTTCATGAGTAATAAAAGTTTGGCTGATGTTATATGAATGAAGCTTCATCTTCCTTAGCATTGAGTTGTACAGTAGAAGGGCATGATGGGTATTACCGGAGTATCATGGTCTTTAAATCAATGTATCTAGTTGGCATTTTTATTATTTTAGTTTTTGTTATTGCTTTCACTGACCAGTATTTTTTGACATGAATTGGGATGAGATTCAGTAATGACTTGACATTTGCTCCTACTGTATTATTATTTGTGTTTTACCTGAGAGCTCAGAGCTGTTCACTCTCGGTTTTCTGCTTTTATCCTCTTGAAAAGAATAAAATAGCTGTTTGACCTGAGACTTAATGACTGGCTCTCAAATGACCCAATAAAATCTTCTCCTGAATGGCAAGTTAAATCTGATTTTGCCTTGTCTCGACAAAGCATGCCTATTTCAAAATGTTGGTCCTGTGAATGGACATTTTGGTGGGTGCAAACAAATTTAGATATCCATAGGTTATTGCTCAGAGACTAGTGAATAGAAGAAGCAAATATGAGTTTTTGAGATATATTGTATGACATTCTGAATTTAAAAAATTATTCTGCATGTGACATGAAAACATAGACAAGAATGAGAGGAAGAAGTACAGAAAAAGTAATTGGGCCATTAAAAATAAATTAGGATTATAACTGTGATTATCTGTTTAGAAGAAGAACTGTTTATTTTGAATATATAACGCTGTCTACACCTAGGTATACATGGGGAAGAAATTATTACAAATCTGAAAACATGGATTGAGTTTCATTTTTTATCTGGAAATAGTAAGTGTATTACCGAAGTCTACGAGCAACAGAATAGACCACTTTGCACATTGAAAGTGGAAATTAGAAGAAAAGTAAAAGATCAGAATGCCACAGAATAACAGAGTTGGAAGGGACCTTGGAAGTCTTCTAACCCCCTGTTCAAGCAGGAGACCCTATACCATTCCAGACAATGGTTATCCAACATCTTCTTAAAACTTCCAGTGTTGGAGCATTCACAACTTCTGGGAGGCAAGCTGTTCCACTGATGAATTGTTCTAACTGTCAGGAAGTTTCTCCTCAGTTCTAAGTTGCTTCTCTCCTTGACTAGTTTCCATCCATTTGTTTCTTGTCTCACAATGTAATTTGTGTATGCTTTCTTGTTTGATATTGGTATCCAGCTGTCATACATCCTTCTTGTTGCCAGATACATCTCGTACCTGGATCTTTTCCTCTTTGAATTTCGGGAACGTTTTTAAAATTTTAACAATGACTCATCTCTTTCCGCAACTTCTTAGGTTATGTCTGTTTCAATATATTAAACTTCTCCCTTACATTGATCTTAACATCTTTGTGCAAAAATGCAGAAGTGTTTCCAAAGAGGGAGGAGAATAAACACGATCAGCTTTCAAAATTAGGTTACTATAGTTTATCTCAGTAAAATACAGTCTTCCTGTAGAGTTTATTCACTTAATCTGGTCTGCCTCATGGGCTTCAGAAGATAGGCCTACCATGAGTTTTGTTTCCCACCAACATTGTTTCCAGAGTCATGAAACCTACAGATAGCCACATTATCTAGTGGTAATGTGAATATCATGGATTCACGTTGCCTCCAGATATTAACCTGGCTTCCAAAATTGTAAGTATTAACATGCTGGGCCAGATTTGCTATAACAGATTGCTAAGCCACAGGCGAACATAATATTTTCAACAATGATCAAACAGATGCTTTTGAACGCTTCAAGCAAGTCTTAAGAACGGAGATAAGAGTTGTATTGTATACTTGGCAAGATAAATGAATCTCCTTGAATGAATGCAAGCAATAATTAAAAACAAATTGAAAACACAATTAGAATGCAATAAAGAGAAGCCCAAATTGCATTATTGTACATGGAAATCTTGCTGTGGGAAACATCTACTTGTGAAAAAAATTATTCATTTTACTACTCTTATGGACAAAAACACGATTTGTTGGCCAAGATCATAAAGTGTGACAAAGATGAGAGAATCTATTACAGTATCAGGAACATTTGTGCATCTATATAATTTCTAATCTTTTTTACATTAAAGACTCCCAAAACAGAGATTCAACAATAGAGAGTGCAACGATTTAAAACAATTAAAATTAATATGTCACCATAAAAAATAAGCAAATTGTCCACTGTTTAAAGAACAGCAAATATACCTTAAATCCAGTGGTGAAATTCAATTTTTTTTTACCACCAGTTCTCTGGGCGTGGCTTAGTGGGCGTGGTGTGGCTGGGTGGGCGTGGCAGGGGAAGGATACTGCAAAATCTCCCATTCGCACCCTACTCTGGAGCCAGTCAGAAATGGATTTGCCAGTTCTCTGAACTACTCAAAATTTCCACTACCGGTTCTCTAAACGACTCAAATTTCCACTACCGATTCTCCAGAAGTGGTCAGAACCGGCTGGATTTCATCCTTGCTTAAATCCCAAAATATAGCATAGAAGAGTTGCCATCTTGAACAGCAGTAGCAAATCCAGACTGCACAATTTTCTAGTTTTCTGTAATAATAATAATGTTATTTTTTTGGTGTACATGGTTGAATAAAAGAAACTCATTTTTATTTATTAATGCTTGTGAGATAGGATTATATCTTAGTGCTTTGCAGTGTTTACTAGCACCACAAATATATACTAATAATGTATGTTCCAGGACAGAAGTATTTCCCATTTAAGATCAAGGATAAGACAGCACCAATATTTTAAACGAATAGATAAGGTCAAAGCAAAATGGAAAAAAAATCAAACATTAGAACTATTTATTTTGTTTTTAAATGACAATCCCCATTGCTGTTTGCAAGAAGAAAATTGGAAGTCATTTCTTGGCTTCCTGCAATTTGGCTTTGCTTTCTTTTACATTGTTATCTTTTTTTCTTTCTTCGGTGTTAATGATTAGTTTCTATTTGTTTTTATTCCTTTATCTGAAAAGTCTAATAAAGTTTTTTTTTAAAGGAAGAAATCACTGTGACTTCTTTCCAACCCTACCTTAGTGGCAGGAGGTTGAAGTCTCCTCCACTGGACTCCAGATAATTACTCAAGTCTGTGAAGACTCTGCGCCAGATCAAATTATGCTGGGTTACACCCACCACAATCACAAATTCTCTGCACAACACCACCACACTACATTCTCCTGCTTCTTGCCACAAGGTTTCCCAGCAAACACAAGTCTTAATCCCGGTGGTGAAATCTAATTTTTTTTTGCCACCGGTTCTGTGGGTGTCGCTTGGTCATGGACTGGGTGACTGTGGCCAATTTTTTCCACTTTTTAAAGCATTTTTTCCTGCCGGTTCTGGCGAATAGGTAGGGAAAAATGCTTTAAAAAGTGAAATAAAGAGGGTCTGATGATCACAGTTGAGTGTCACAGAACCCTTTTTTCAACTTTTTAAAGCTTTTTTTTTACTACCGGTTCAGGCGAACCTTAGCAATTAGAACCGGTAGTATTTCACCCTTTCTCTCCACCAGCTTATCACATGTGCACATCGGGTTCAGCATTTTATTGCTTTTACAAAGCATAAAATACAAAATAGAAGAAAGATGAAGGTAGAATAGGGAGGAAAGGGGGAAAAGAGAAAGGAGCATTGACTTCTGATTCCTTTTGAGATCTATGGAGATTCTCATTCATCCAGGTCATGGTTGTCCCAAAGGTGCTTTTCTCAAGAGGTAATTGGGGATTTCCTGGTTTTTCTTTGAAGACATTCGCTTCTCATCCAAGAAGCTTCTTCAGCTCTTATTCTACTGTACCATTCCTTTTGGTACAGTAGAATAAGATAATAAAATGAAACTTGAAGTCCCAAAAGGTCTTGACTTTCTCATTCTCTAAAACCTTCTGAACCTGATGTTCCCAGTGGTTTTTGCTGTACTCAAATCCAAACTTTTGGCATAATTTCCAGTGAATGATCTTAGCAACGCGGGCACGGCATTGTAGGTAGTCAGTTTGTGAAGTTTTGCTGCACCCACTGATCAAGTGGTCGACTGTCTCGTCTTTCTCATACAGAGGCGACATTTCCTGTTGGTGGTAACATGTTGAATTTTTGCCTTCATGCAGTTTGTGGCTAAAGCTTGTTCTTGAGCTGCCAAAATAAAGCCTTCTGTTTCTTTTTTCAGTGCTCCTGATCTTACCCAGTTCCAAGTTAGCTTTTGGTCAGCTTTGCCTTCAATACTTTTTAAGTATTGTCTATGCATAGCTTTGTTTTTCCAATTTTCAGCTCGCTTCTCAATTACTTCTTTCTTATATTCAGCTTTTAACTTGTTGTCTTCAAAAGGCCTCCTTTATTTACTTCCTTAATCATTGGCTCTTCACTTTTCTGCATGTAATCATTCACGCTGTGTCTTTCTTCTTTCCACCAGTCTGCTTTACTTGTAGGAGTTCCTCGAGCACCTTCTGCTCTTGGTAGATACCAATCGGTCAACATCACTTTTAGGGTGCAAAGCATGATTCATTGTCATAAGCTTCCTTGTTTTTCTGTCCAAATTGTCCAACTCTATCTGAGTCCAGTCAATTATTCCTGCAGAGTATCGAATTACAGGTATAGCCCAGGTATTTATGGCTTTTATGATGTTCCCTCCACTCAGTTTGGACTTAATATCTGCTAATTCGTCGAATGTACTTGGCTGAGATGAATTCCTTGATTTTATTATGCATTAAGACAGAGACCTCTAAATCCCCAAGTACTTGTAGCCTTCTTTGGTTTTACTGACTTTATCATTTCTTCATTCTCAAATTCTATTCCATCATCTTCTAGGACTTTGCCTATTATTATTGTTGTTGTTGTTGTTATTTGAAAAACATCATATCTGCACATCAATCTCTAATACTATAGCTTTCTGAATTCCTTATAATATCTATCCCATATCATTTACCACTTCACTGTTTGTCAACATTTGCTGCAAAAAGTGGTAACTTTCATTACCCCATGTAAGCCCTCCTTTGGGCCAGATTAAAATAAAATAATAATTCCAGATTTATTCTGAGAAACATTAGTATTTGTTGACTGCATGGTGTTATGCTCCTGCTGTTGCTAATTAGAAGTACTGGAAATTCAATTCACTGGCTCCCCTTGCAGCAAAGACATCTGATTGCCAAGTCCAAACACTGACTAGCATTCCAAAAAATGGAGGGAAATGATCTGGTTAGAAAGGGGGGGAAATCATTCAATTCCAATACCTGTTGATCCTCATACTCTCCTGGTTCATGGCAGTGTGTATCTCACATAAATGGACCATTTATCCATTTATTGATTGAATTGCTTCCAGAGCAGAGGTGGTATTCAGCTGGTTCAGACCAGTTCTGGAGAACCGGTAGTGGAAAGTTTTGAGTAGTTTGGAGAACCAGTAAATACCACTTCTGACTGGCCCCATCCCCATTTATTCTCTGCTTCCTGAGTCCCACTGATTGGGAGGAATGGGGATTTTGCACTAACCTTCCCCTGGAGTGGAGTGGGAATGGAGGTTTTACAGTATCCTTCCCCTGGAGTGGGGGGGGGGGGGAAGGGAGATTTTACAGTATCCTTCCCCTGGAGTGGGGAAGGAATGGAGATTTTAAAGTATCCTTCCCCTGGAGTGCAATGGGAATGGAGATTTTACAGCAACCTTCCCCTGGAGTCAGGAGGGAATGGAGATTTTACAGTATCCTTCCCCTGGAGTGGAGTGGGAATGGAGACTTTACAGTATCCTTCCCTGCCTGCCCACCAAGCCATGGCCACAATAAAAAAAAATTTGAATCATGTTTCCAGAGCCAAAAGCTAAAATCTGCACAAAATGCAAACCAATTTAACATTAACGCAAACAAATAGTAATCAGGGCACATCTAATAAAATTAAAAGGAAGCCTTCTGGAATAGAAACTATGGCCACATGAAATCAAATGCAACAGAATAAGGGCAAAATTGTTTTAAGCATGTCTCAATCATTTTTAAAATAAAGTGGATAAAATGAATGACACCCCCCCCCCCAAAAAAAGGCATTTATGGTCCATTTCTGAAGTTCTGATCACTGCCTCCTCCCACAGTCAGGAGACTGCATCTGAGTGCTTGACCATTGGCCTATATTTATGACCGTTTGCAGCGCCCCAGAGTCACGTGGCCACAATTGTTGACATTTACGGGTTTTAGCACAAAAAAAAAACCCATTGCAAACTTTCATAAGTGTGAAAAATGATCCTGTGATGAAAGGTCAGGTGTTCAAATTCAAATGCTTGGCAATTGGTGTATATTTAGGAGGGTTGCAGTGTCCCAGGGTCATGTAGAGCCGAGGTGGTGCAGTGGTTAGAGTGCAATACTGCAGGTTACTTCAGCTGACTGCTAGCTGCAATTCAGCAGTTCAAATCTCACTGGCTCAAGGTTGACTCAGCCTTCCATCCTTCCAAAGTGGGTAAAATGAGGACCCAGATTGTTGGGGGCAATATGCTGATTCTGTAAACTGCCGTAAAAGCACTATGAAGCAGTATAAGGACTAAGTGCTATTGACCTCCTGACAAGCAAAGTTGATAGAAAATCCAGATTTACTTAACAACATGTTGCTACCTTAACAACTGCGTTGTAAAATGGAAACACTGAGCTCAGTTGTGGTCAAGGGCTACCTGTATTTTGCTAAGGTTTAGAGTAAATTCTAATATCGATTTTATAGTTTTGGGGGCTGATATATATGCAAACCCCTGAGAGTCTGGGGTCTTGGGGTGAAAAGGATACAAATACTGTCAGAGTTTGTTGCAGAAAAAATCAAATCCAGAAAGCACACACAGATAACTGATTCAGCTGGATGTCTTCTATACATAATAACACATGAATAAATATACAATACCAACAAGTGGTTCTTCAGTTTCAGATCACAGACTCAGAGCTCAGAGCTTACAGACTAGTTTCAGTTTCAATTCTCAGCCCAGACTCAATCTGTTTAAGTTCCCATTGACTTAGTTGCTATGCCTATGCATTGGCTGACCTTGTTACCATGTCTCTCCCAGTCATGAATATTCTAACAAATACCATGTGATAAATCCGTCTAGAGAACTTGCACCTGAGCTTCTAGATTGAGATAACATTACATTGATATTAAATTAAATGATATTAATCTTTTGGGGGTGAGTCACCTACAACCCATCAATGAAAACCTTGCAAACAATAACAACACATTTCTACTTCTCTCTCTTTTTTTTAGGTTTACTTCAATCTATAGGGGGCCTAGTCATACTTACACGGTACAACGGCTGATGGAATATACCAGCTACATTTTAGAATACAGGCTGTAAATGGTGCTGGGGAAGGGCCTTTCTCAGAAGTCTTTAGCTTCAGCACAACTAAATCTATCCCCCCTGTCATAAAGGTAAGTAAGATACGTCTCCTGATTTTGGTGGGGCGGGCGGAGGTGGGGAGGAAGCATTTAATACACCTAAAACCCCTTTTGCAATCCCTTTCCCCCCATCACAAAATACAGGTAGTCCTCAAATTACAACCATTCTGGTGTACATTTAGACTAGAATAACAGAGTTGGAAGAAGACCTTGGAGGTCTTCTAGTCCAACCCCCTGCCTAGGCAGGAAACCCTATACCATTTCAGACAAACTGATATCCAGTCTCTTCTTCAAAACATCCAATGTTGGAGCATTCACAACTTCTGGAGGCAAGTAGTTCCACTGATTAATTGTTCTAACTGTCAGGAAATTTCTCCTCAGTTCTAGATTGCTTCTCTCCTTGATTAGTTTCCACCCATTGCTTCTTGTCCTACCCTCACATGCTTGGAGAATAGCTTGACTCCCTCTTTTTTGTCGCAACCCCTGAGATATTGGAACACTATTATCATGTCACCACTAGTCCTTTTTCATCAGACTAGACATACCTAGTTCCTGTAACCGTTCTTCATATGTTTTAGCCTCCAGTCTCATAATCATTCATTCAGCAATGGTTCAAAGTTATAATTAGACTGAAAAAGTGGCTTATGACAGGTCCTCACACTTAATGACTGTTGGACCTTCAGTCAGTGTGGGTGTTTTGAATTGTACTATTACAATTTATAATATTCTACTAATATTATAATTTTTCTCAAATTCTACCCTCAAAATGACGCTATAGGGCATTGCGCACCAGAACAATTAGACACAAGGATAGTTTTTTTCCCGAATGCCATCACTCTGCTAAACAACTAATCCCACAATACTGTCAAATTATCTACTAATACTATATTACTATTATTCTTCTCTTCCTTCCTAGTACCCATCTCTTTCCTAGTACATACCTCTTTCCACTTATGACTATAACCATGCTGCTTGTATCTTTAAAATTATATTGTTTTATTTGTTTCCTAGTATAATTTGATTACTTATTAACCTATGACTATCACTAAGTGTTGTATTTTATGATTCTTTATGAACGTATTCTATTTATTTATTTGTGTGCACTGAGAGCATATGCACCAAAGACAAATTCCTTGTGTATCCAATCACACTTGGCCAATAAAGAATTCTATCCTATTCTATTTCTATTCTATTCTATTTTTCTAGATTATGGATTCCATCCTAATATTTGGATCTTTTTTGCTCATTTCTCATTTGAAATCCCCTACAGTAAATTAACATTGATTGTGGGAACTGATGCTTGACTATAGTTAACTATTGCTGAAAGCTTTATATATTTTTGATAGATGAGATTCTTTTTAGCTAATAAATGGCATACGGTGGATTTTAACTAATAGAAGATGACTTTTTCCCCAAGGGTGTTAGGCAGGCACTGTCTCAAATAGATACACTTCAAAAAAAAATTGACCCTTGTCTGTCTCTTGTATGAAAATACTTTTTTTGCCACCTGGTGAGCAATAAAACTGTCCGAATATCGTATGTTTAACCAACTCTTATCTGGTTGATAAAGTAAGGAAAACTAAATTCTTCAACAGTCAGCATGTTTTTCTTTTTGCAGTTTGGTTCTTGTTGTTTGCCTACTTGTATGTCTATAGTTTTCACTATTCTAACAAGAAAGTAACAATACGGTAAGATAGTTGATAGTTAAATGAATAATGCATTACCTTATCTTCTATGCCGTGAACCATAGGTGAATGTATGGCACACATGCCGGAAGTGGCCCACAGAGCCATCTTTCTGGCACAACAGTCATCGCCTGTTGCTGTTCAGGTTCCAGCTTGCACATGCGTGCTGGCCAGCTGGTCTTCACGTGTGCGGGAGTGCTGGAAATCGGAAGAGCAGCTCCCTGGCATGCATGTGCACGCTGGGAGGCTGAGCTTCCAGTTTCCGGCACATGCATGCACGCCAGCCATGTGCGTGCATGTCGCCAGAAACCAGAAGACCAGCCGGAAACTGAAAGCTCAGCTTCCCGGTGTGCACATGCACGCCAGGGAGCTTCTCTTCTGGTTTCCGGCGCTCCCAGAATAGAAGTCAGCATTTGAAAGAAGAAAAATGAGAGGTGTGTCTTCCTTCTGCACATGCCAACTGATATGTAGTGATCTTTTTTTTTAATAGCACCTCGAGTGAGACAGTTAGAAGGAAACACCTGTGAAATTGCTTGGGAAACTGCACCCCCAATGAAGGGAGATCCTGTGAACTACATTCTGCAGGTCCTGGTTGGAAGAGAGTCTGAGTACAAACAGGTAAGAAGGAATGATAGTTTAACTCAGTGGGATTCAAAAAAAGTTACTACTGCTTCTGTGGCGCAGCCATGTGACTGGGTGGGCGTGGCCAGGTTGTTGTGTGACTGGGTGGCGTGGCCAATTTAGAACTGTCTGAATACCACCTCTGGTGTAACTCCAAGTAGATACAACAACCTTTCATGTCTTACAATGTGTTTATAGGCGATGGGAGGCAAAAAAGTAGATTTAGTTTGGTCTAATTTCCAACACTCAACTGTAGCAACTGCCAGACTTAGTTCCAAGTTCATATAATGGGACGAAGCCAATTCTGTAGATTGACTGGCCCCATGCCACGTAGGCCCTTATAGGTCACAACCAACATCTAGAATTGGGCCTGGAAGCAAACTATCACTCAACGTACTTGCAGAGCAGAAGTGTGACCTGTGTCCTATTGGGCCCTCAATATAGCTTGTTTGGCTGCATTCTTGCATAAGCTGAAGCTTCTGGATACTTTTAAAAGGGTAGCCCCCCATAGAGAGCGCATTGCCATGGTGTGCAAAATGGAGTCGCACAAAGGCCTTTCTAGCCATGGCTGCCACCTGTTTCTTGAGCAGGAATTGTGAGTCCAAGAGAATCCCTTACGTTACACACTTGATTTGTCTGAGGTAGTGTTACGTGCTCCTGAGGTAAAAGTGCGAAAAAATAGGATTGTGATGATGAATAAAAGAAACAGAAAATGAAATAAAGGGGGAAATGCAAAAGAGACAAGACAGAGAGTGAGAGAGATGTAGTATATGAAATATGAAAAAATGCCAAAGGTAACCAGACTGAATGTCCAAGATATATATATATAATCTAATCTTAGAGATATAATCATATATCTAAGGTATATGTATAATAAATAAATAATCTTTTATGGTAATGAATTATGTAAAAAAAAGCAGTTGGTATCCTCTTCCAGCAATTTATCCTGCCCATAACTATCATACACAGAAATATGTACATTAAAAATTCTACCAATTCAGTATACAATTATCCTGCACATAACTGTACTGGCTTTTATTATCTTGTGGAATATTTTGCTTTTCTAGAGGAGAAAACTGTCATATATATAAATTCTATCCACCATTAACATTAGTATTTCATAACAAAACTAACCCAGATGACGAAAATGGTACACTTGATGGCGAAAATTGCCATATCTGACTTTTTTTTTCTGAGTCATTTTGAGATTTCAGCCGACTGGATCATCTTCAAGCTGGTTCTTTTCTATTATCACCATGGAAATGATGCCAATATCTCCTCGGAAGCACAGCATGATCTCTTAGCGGCCCTGGATTCACATCAATTTTATGCAAATTTTAAAAAGTTGGAGATAAAGTGAGAGAAGCTGGGTTTATCTAGCCACATTTACGTATGCTTCTCTCTCCATTGATTTAAACATAGTTCTCCATTCTGTTAAGTAATTTCTGAAGGTAAAAAAAAGATTTATGTATTTATTTATTTTAGCTGTGCACCCTGATGCTTTGTCCCAATTTACGACCTATCTTGCCACCCTTGATAAGTGATTCACTTCAGTTGATACGTTAGTGACCTGTTTGTTAAGTGAGTCTGGCTTCCTCGTGGACTTTGTGAGAAGGTTGCAAAAGGGGATCACATGATCCTGGGACCACAACAATGGTCATAATATGAAGCAGTTGCCAAGCATCTGAATTTTGGTCACATGATCATGGGGTGCTGCAAAGATCATAACTCTGAAAAATGGTCATAAATCACATTTTTCAGTGCTGTTGTAACTTTGAATAGTCACTAAATGAACTGTTGTAAGTCAGAACTATAGATGCTTACTTGGTTACATCCAATTTTTCTTCAGGAGACATTGACATATTCCTGTTTGATGCCTGAAGGAGTTTCTATTCAACTTCTAGTTCTAGAAAA